>NW_026656958.1:0-5305 GCF_009828535.3 Hylobates moloch | reverse complement strand
CTCTGTGTTCTGTGCATTCAACCAACAGATTTGAACCTTACTTTTGATTGAGCAGTTCCGAAACACTCTTTCTGTAGAAACTGCAAACGGAGGTTCAGAGCGCTAAGGGGCCTATAGTGGAAATAGGAATAACTTCAAATAGAAACTACACAGAAGCATTCTGCGAAGCTTCTCTCTGATCTTTGCATTCAACGATTGGAGTTGAACCTTACTTTTCATTGAGCAGTTTTGAAACACTCTTTCTGTAGAAACTGCAAGTGGACATTCGGAGCGATAAGGGGACTATCGTGGAAAAAGGAATATCTTCAAATAAAAAGTACAAGGAAGCATTCTGTGAAAATTATTTCTCTTCTGTTCATTCAACTAACAGAGTTGAACATTACTTTTGATTGAGCAGTTCTGAAACACACTTTCTGTAGAAACTGCAAGTGGACATTTGGAGCGCTAAGGGGCCTATAGTGGTAAAAGCAATATCTACAAATAAAAACTACACAGAAGCACTCTGTGAAACTTCTTTGTGTTCTGTCATTCCACTAACCGAGTTGAAACTAACTTTTGATTTAGCAGTTCTGAAAACCTCTTTCTGCAGAAACTGCAAGTGGACATTCAGAGCGCTAAGGGGCCTATAGCGGAAAAGGGAATATCTTCAAACACATAACTACACGGAAGTATTTTGTGAAACTTCTTTCTCTTCTGTGCATTCAACTAACAGAGTTGAACCCTCCTTTTGATTGGGCAGTTCTGAAACACTCTTTCTGTAGAAACCGCAACTGGACATTCTGAGCGCTAAGGGGCATATAGTGGAAAAAGGACAATCTTCAAATAAAAACTACACAGAAGCATTCTGTGAAACTACGTACTGTTACGTGCATTCAACTACCGGAGTTGAACCTTACTTTTGATTTAGCTCCTCTTAAACACTCTTTCTGCGGAAACTGCAAGTGGACATTCGGAGCGCTACCTGGCCTATAGTGGAGAAAGGAATATCGTCAAATAAAAACTACACAGAAGCATTCTGTGAAACTTTTTTCTGTTCTGTGTATTCAACTAACAGAGTTGAGCCTTACTTTTGATTGAGCATTTCTGAAACACTCTTTCTGTAGAAACTGCAAGTGGACATTCTGAGCGGTAAGGGGCCCAAAGCGGTAAAAGGAATATCTGCAAATAGAAACTACACAGAAGCATTCTGTTAAACTTCTTTGTGTTCAGTGCATTCAGCTAACAGAGTTGAACTTTACTTTTGATTCAGCAGTTCTGAAACACCCATTCTGTAGAAAGTCCAAGTGGACATTCGGAGTGCTAAGGGGCCTAAAGTGGACAAAGGAATATCTTCAAATAAAAACTACACAGAAGCATTCTGCGAATATGCTTTCTGTTCTGTGAATTCAACTACCAAATTTGAACATTACTTTTCATTGAGTAGTTCTGAAACACTCTTTCTGTTGAAACTACAAGTCGATATTCCGAGCGCTGAGTGGTCTATACTGGAAAAAGGAATATCTTAAAATGAAAACTACACAGAATCACTCTGTGAAACTTCTTTCTGTTCTGTGCATTCAACTAAGAGTGTTGAACCTTACTTTTGACTGATCAGTTCTGAAACACTCCTTCTCTAGAAACTGCAAGTGGACAATCTGAGCGCTAGGGGTCCTATAGTGGAAAAATAATCATCTTCAAATGAAAACTACACAGAAGCATTCTGTAAAACTACGTACTGTTAAGTGTATGCCACTCAGAGTGTTGAACTTCACTTTTGATTGAGCAGTCCTGAAACACTCTTTCCGTAGAAACTGCAAGGGACATTCCGAACGCTAAGGGGCCTACAGTAGAAAAAGGAATATCTTCAAATAAAAACTACACAGAAGCATTGTTTGAAACACTTTCCTGTTCTGTGCATGCAACTCACAGAGATGAACTTTACTTTTGATTGAGCAGTTCTGAAACACTCTTTCTGTAGAAACTGCAAGTGGACATTCTGAGCGCTCAGGGGCCTATAGTGGAAAAAGGAATATGTTCAAATAAAACTACCCAGAAGCATTCTGTGAGACTTCTTTCTGTTCTGTGCTTTCAACTGACAGAGTTCAACGTTACTTTTGATAAAGCAGTTCTAAAACACTCTTTCTGTGGAATCTGCTGGTGGACATTTGGAGCGCTAAGGGGTCTATAGTGGAAAAAGGAATATCTTCATTAAAAACTACACAGAAGCATTCTGTGAAACGTATTTCTGTTCAGTGCATTCAACTCACAGATTTGAACCTTACTTTCGATTTAGCAGTTCTGAAACACTCTTTCTGCAAAAACTGCAAGTGGACATTCAGGGCGCTAAGGGGCCTACAGTGGAAAATGGAATATCATCAAATAAAAACTACACAGAAGCATTCTCTGAAACATCTTTCTGTTCTGTGCATTCAACAAACAGAGTTGAAACTTACTTTTGATTTAGCAGTTCTGAAACACTCTTTCTGTAGAAACTGCAAGTGGACATGCGGAGAGCAATGGGGCGGAGAGTGGAAAAAGGAATATCTTCATATCAAAGCAACACAGAAGCATTCTGTGAAAGTTCTCTCTGTTCTGGGCATTCAACTAAGAGTTGAAACTTACTTTTCATTGAGCAGTTCTGAAACACTCTTTATGTAGAAACTGCAAGTGGACAGGCAGAGCGCAACGGGGCCAATAGTGGAAAAAGGAATATCTTCAAATAAAAACTACACAGAAGCATTTTGTTAAACTTCTTTCTGTTCTATGCATTCAACTAACAGAGTTGAACGTTTCCTTTGATTGAGCAGTTCTGAAACACTCTTTCTGTAGAAACTTTAAGTGGATATTCCGTGCGCTCTGGGGTCTATACTGGAAAAAGGAATATCTTAACATAAAAACTACACAGAAGCATTCTGTGAAACCTCCTTCTGTTCTGTGCATTCAACTAACAGAGTTGAACTTCACTTTTGATTGAGAAGTTCTGAAACTCTCTTTCTGTGGAAACTGCAAGTGGACCTTCGTAGCGCTAAAGGGCCAATAGTGGAAAAAAGAATGTCTTCAAATGAAAACTACACAGAAGCATTCTGTGAAACTCCTTCCTCTTCTGTGCATTCAGCTAACAGAGGTGAACCATACTTTTTGTTGAGCAGTTCTGAAACACACTTTCTGTAGAAACTGCAAGTGTACATTCGTAGCGCTAAGGGGCCTAGAATGGAAAAAGGAATATCTTCAAATAAAAACTACACGGAAGCATTCTCTGAAACTTCTTTCTGTTCCAAGCATTCAACTAACAGAGTTGAACCTTACTTTGGATTGAGCAGTTCTGAAACACTCTTTCTTTAGAAAATGCAAGTGGACATACGGAAGTGTTAAGGGACTTATAGTGGAAAAAGGAATATCTTCAAATGAAAACTACACAGAAGAATTTTGTGAAACTTCTTCCTCTTCTGTGCATTCACCAAACAGAGTTGAAACATACTTTTGATTGAGCAGTTCTGAAACACTCTTTCTGTAGGAACTACAAGCGGACTTTGCGAGCGCTAAGGGGCCTAGAGTGGAAAAAGGAATATCTGCAAATAAAAACTACAAGGAAAAATTCTGTGAAACTTCTGTGTGTTCTGTGCATTCAACTAACAGAGTAGAAACTTACTTTTGATTGAGCAGTTCTGAAACACTCTTTCTGTAGAAACTGCAAGTGGACATTTGGAGCGCTAAGGTGCCTATAGCGGTAAAAGAAATATCTACAAATAAACACTACCCAGAAGCATTCTGTGAAACTTCTTTGTGTTCTGTCATTAAACTAACAGAGTTGAAACTTACTTTTGATTTAGCAATTCTGAAAACCTCTTTGTGCAGAAACTGCAATTGGACATTCAGAGCGCTAAGGGGCCTATAGCGGAAAAAGGGATACCTTCAAATGAAAACTACACAGAAGCATTCTGTGAAACTGCTTTCCGTTCTATGCATTCAACTAACAGAGTTCAACCCTACTTTTGATTGAGCAGTTCTGAAACACTCTTTCTATAGAATCTGCAAGTGGACATACGGAGTGCTAAGAGACCTATATTGGAAAACGGAATATCTTCAAATAAAAACTACACAGAAGCATTCAGTGAAACTACCTTCTCTTCTGTACATTCAACTAACAGTGTTGAACCTTACTGTTGATTGAGCAGTTCTGAAACACTCTTTCTGTAGGAACTGCAAGCGGACTTGCGAGCGCTTAGGGGCCTAGAGTTGAAAAAGGAATACCTTCAAATAAAAACTACAGAGAAGCATTCTTTGAAACTTCTTTCTGTTCTGTGCATTCAACTAACAGTGGTGGACTTCACTTTTTATTGAGAAGTTCTGAAACACTCTTTCTGTGGAAACTGCAAGTAGACATTCGGAGCGCTAAGGGGCCTATAGTGGAAAAAGGAATATCTTCAAACAAACACTACACAGAAGTATTTTGTGAAATTTCTTTCTCTCCTGTGCATTCAACTAACAGAGTTGAACCTTACTTTTGATGGGCAGTTCTGAAACACTCTTTCGGTAGAAACTGCAAGTGGACATTCTGAGCGCTAAGGGGCCTATAGTGGAAAAAGGACAAACTTCAAATGAAAACTACACAGAAGCACTCTGTGGAACTACGTACTGTTATGTACATTCAACTAAGAGAGTTGAACATTACTTTTGATTTAGCAGTTTTGAAGCACTCTTTCTGCGGAAACTGCAAGTGGACATTCAGAGAGCTAAGGGGCCTATAGTGGAGAAAGGAATATCTTCAAATTAAAACTACACAGAATCATTCTGTGAAACTTCTTTCTGTTCTATGCATTCAAAAAACAGAGTTGAACCTTACTTTTGATTGGGCAGTTCTGAAACACTCTTTCTGTGGAAACTGCAAGTGGACATTCGGAGCGCTATGGGGCCTATAGTGGAAAAAGGAATATCTTCAAATAAAAACTACAAAGAAGCATTCTGTGAAACTTCTTTCTGCTCTGTGCATTCAACTAACAGAGTTGAACATTACTGTTGATTGAGAGGTTCTGAAACACTCTTTCTGTAGAAACTGCCAGCGGATATTCGGAGCACTAAGGAGCCTATAGTGGAAAAAGGTATATCTTCAAATAAAAACTACACAGAATCATTCTGCCAAACTTCTTTCTGTTCTGTGCATTCAACTAACAGAGTTGAACCTTACTGTTGATTGAGAAGTTCTGAAACACTCTTTCTGTAGAAATTGCAAGCTGAAATTCGGAGCGCTTATGGGCCTATAGTGCAAAAAGCATTATTTCAAATAAAAACTACACAGAATCATTCTGCGAAGCTTATTTCTGATCTG
>NW_026656957.1:0-5305 GCF_009828535.3 Hylobates moloch | reverse complement strand
ATTGTATAACTCTAAAATGAACCTGGCAAATTTAGAGCAATAATAAAATGATTTAAATTAGAAAAGTCTTTTTTATAAAGGATAAATAACAAATGTCTCATTGGAATTATTAAAGTTGTTTCAAGTTCAGCTCTGAGTTTCTTAGAAACTAAAGTAAAAAAGCATGACCAGTTTCTGAAGTCAAGATAAAATCATGCAATCTTTAACTTAGAAAATTATCTTCTGTGTCGTGTCCTAAGCCTAAAACATATGTAAGGACTTGCCCTGACACTCTGTAAGTAGATCCACTCCAATACGCACTGCAGAAATGTTTCCTGGCAAGAACAGCAAGTCAGAAGCCTTTTCAGCATGGTAAGGAGGGAGAGAGACTACGCTATATTAAAAAAAATAAGATGGGGAGGAAAAATAGCACCTTAGATAAGTGAGAAGTTTCAAAAGAGGCATGTATAAGGAGAGCAGTTGCAATTATAAGGAGCAAAATATGGAATGATGAAAAAAGATACTTCAAAGAAAGTTTTCCTCGGTACTTTGCAATGCACTTGCCACCTTCTGAAGAAAGCTGGCTCCTCCTGGAACCTTACGGTATTTGGACCCAGGCTTTGGAATGGGTTGACCTTCATCAACCTACCTTAAACTCAAATTTGTGGGCATAGGATAAGAATAATTGGGTTAAATAAAATTCACTTTTAATCTAAAATGTCGTTCCTTAGTTTGACCAACTTTCCTTACCACTGGCCACTTGATCCTTGTCTTGTTTGACCAGGGTTGTCAAACAAGGTTTGTTGTTTCCTTCTTTGAAGGAAAGAGTCAGTGTTTCTCCCATTCCAATGCATCCACTTGAGGAATTTTTAATACAATGGGCAATGAATGGGCAATAGAAGAAGTTACAGGACTGCTAATCAAATGCTAAGTAGTAAACCCTGGAAATTCTAAACTCGTTAGCATGAAGACCTTGCTTATTTTGTAACTATTATGTATTATCATACGTATACTTAACTCTTTGAATGTGTTAGTAGGTATTCAAAGTATACCTTAATGTAGGTGGAGCCAAGATGGCTGAATAGGAACAGCTCCGGTCTACAGCTCCCAGCGTGAGCAACACAGAAGACAGGTGATTTCTGCATTTCCATTTGAGGTACCGGGTTCATCTCACTAGGGAGTGCCAAACAGTGGGTGCAGGACAGTCGGTGCAGCACACTGTGCACGAGCTGAAGCAGGGCGAGGCATTGCCTCACTTGGGAAGCACAAGGGGTCAGGGAGTTCCCTTTCCTAGTCAAAGAAAGGGGTAACAGACAGCACCTGGAAAATCAGGTCACTCCCACCCTAATACTGTGCTTTTCCAATGGGCTTGGAAAATGGCACACCAGGAGATTGTGTCCTGCACCTGGCTCAGAGGGTCCTATGCCCCCAGAGTCTCGCTGATTGTTAGCACAGCAGTCTGAGATCAAACTGCAAGGCGGCAGCGAGGCTGGGGAGGGGCGCCTGCCATTGCCCAGGCTTGCTTAGGTAAACAAAGCAGCCAGGAAGCTCAAACTGGGTGGAGCCCACCACAGCTCAAGGAGGCCTGCCTGCCTCTGTAGGCTCCACCTCTGGGGGCAGGGCACAGACAAAAAGTCAGCAGAAACCTCTGCAGACTTAAACGTCCCTGTCTGACAGCTTTGAAGAGAGTAGTGGTTCTCCCAGCACGCAGCTGGAGATCTGCGAATGGGAAGACTGCCTCATTAAGTGGGTCCCTGACCCCCAGGCAGCCTAACTGGAAGGCACCCCCCAGTAGGGACAGACTGACACCTCACTCGGCCAGGTACTCGTCTGAGACAAAACTTCCAGAGGAACAATCAGACAGCTGAATTTGCGGTCTCATGAAAATCCGCTGTTCTGCAGCCACCGCTGCTGACAACCAGCCAAACAGGGTCTGGAGTGGACCTCTAGCAAACTCCAACAGACCTGCAGCTGAGGGTCCTGTCTGGTAGAAGGAAAACTAACAAACAGAAAGGATATCCACACCAAAAACGCATCTGTACACCACCATCATCAAAGACCAAAAGTAGATAAAACCACAAAGGTGGGGAAAAAACAGAGCAGAAAAACTGGAAACTCTAAAAAGCAGAGCATCTCTCCTCCTCCAAAGGAATGCAGTTCCTCACCAGCAATGGAACAAAGCTGGACAGAGAATGACTTTGACGAGTTGAGAGAAGAAGGCTTCAGACGATCGAGCTACTCCGAGCTACGAGAGGAAATTCAAAACAATGGCAAAGAAGTTAAAAACTTTGAAAAAGAAATTAGACGAATGGATAACTAGAATAACCAATGCAGAGAAAGGCTTAAAGGAGCTGATGGAGCTGAAAGCCAAGTTTCGAGAACTACGTGAAGATTGCAGAAGCCACAGGAGCTGATGCGATCAACTGGAAGAAAGGGTATCAGTGATGGAAGATGAAATGAATGAAATGAAGCAAGAAGGGAAGTTTAGAGAAAAAAGAATAAAAAGAAATGAACAAAGCCTCCAAGAAATATGGGACTATGTGAAAAGACCAAAGCTACATCTGATTGGTGTACCTGAAAGTGACTGGGAGAATGGAACCAAGTTGCAAAACACTCTGCAATATATTATCCAGGAGAACTTCCCCAATCTAGCAAGGCAGGCCAACATTCAGATTCAGGAAATACAGAGAATGCCACAAAGATATTCCTCGAGAACAGCAACTCCAAGACACGTAATTGTCAGATTCACCAAAGTTGAAATGAATGAAAAAATGTTAAGGGCAGCCAGAGAGAAAGGTGGGGTTACCCACAAAAGGAAGCCCATCAGACTAACAGCTGATCTCTTGGCAGAAACCCTACAAGCCAGAAGAGAGTGGGGGCCAATATTCAACATTCTTAAAGAAAAGAATTTTCAACCAGAATTTCATATCCAGCCAAAGTAAGCTTCATAAGTGAAGGAGAAATAAAATCCTTTACAGACAAGCAAATGCTGAGAGATTTTGTCACCAGCAGGCCTGCCCTAAAAGAGCTCCTGAAGGAAGCACTAAACACAGAAAGGAACAACTAGTACCAGCCACTGCAAAAACATGCCAAATTGTAAAGACCATCGAGGCTAGGAAGAAACTACATCAACTAAAGAGCAAAATAACCAACTAACATCATAATGACAGGATCAAATTCACACATAACAATATTAACTTTAAATGTAAATGGGCTAAATGATCCAATTAAAAGACATAGACTGGCAAATTGGATAAGGAGTCAAGACCCATCAGTGTGCTGTATTCAGGAAACCCATCTCACATGCAGAGACACACATAGACTCAAAATAAAGGGATGGAGGAAGATCTATCAAGCAAATGGAAAACAAAAAAAGGCACAGGTTGCAATCCTAGTCTCTGATAAAATAGAGTTTAAACCAAGAAAGATCAAAAGAGACAAAGAAGGCCATTGTATAATGGTAAAGGGATCAATTCAACAAGAAGAGCTAAGTATCCTAAATATATATGCACCCAACACAGAAGCACCCAGATTCATAAAGCAAGTCCTGACTGACCTACAAAGGGACTTAAACTGCCACACAATAATAACGGGAGATTTTAACACCCCACTGTCAACTTTAGACAGATCAACGAGACAGAAAGTTAACAAGGATATCCAGGAATTTAACTCAGCTCTGCACAAAGTGGACCTAACAGACATCTACAGAACTCTCCACCCCAAGTCAACAGAATATAAAATTTTTCAGCACCACACCACACCAATTCCAAAATCGACCACATAGTTGGAAGTAAAGCTCTCCTCAGCAAATGTAAAGGAAGAGAAATCATAACAAACTGTCTCTCAGACCACAGTGCAATCAAACTAGAACTCAGGATTAAGAAACTCACTCAAAACCACTCAACTACATGGAAACTGAACAACCTGCTCCTGAGTGACTACTGGGTACATAATGAAATGAAGGCAGAAATAAAGATGTTCTTTGAAACCAATGAGAACAAAGACACAACATACCAGAATCTCTCGGACACATTCAAAGCAGTGTGTAGAGGGAAATTTATAGCACTAAATGCCCACAAGAGAAAGCAGGAAATATCCAAAATTGACACCCTAACATCACAGTTAAAAGAACTAGAAAAGCAAGAGCAAACACATTCAAAAGCTAGCAGAAGGCTAGAAATAACTAAAATCAGAGCAGAACTGAAGGAAATAGAGACACAAAAAACCCTTCAAAAAATTAATGAATCCAGGAGCTGGTTTTCTGAAAAGATCAACAAAATTGATAGACCGCTAGCAAGACTAATAAAAAACAAAAGAGAGAAGAATCAAATAGATGCAATAAAAAATGATAAAGGGGATATCACCACCGATCCCACAGAAATACAATCTACCATCAGAGAATACTACAAACACCTCTATGCCAATAAACTAGAAAATCTAGAAGAAATGGATAAATTCCTCGACAAATACACCTTCCCAAGACTAAACCAGGAAGAAGTTGAATCTCTGAATAGACCAATAACAGGCTCTGAAATTGTGGCAATAATCAATAGCTTACCAACCAAAAAGAGTCCAGGACCTGATGGATTCACAGCCGAATTCTACCAGAGGTACAAGGAGGAAATGGTACCATTCCTTCTGAAACTATTCCCATCGATAGAAAAAGAGGGAATCCTCCCTAACACATATTATGAGGCCAGCATCATCCTGATACCAAAGCCTGGCAGAGACACAACCAAAAAAGAGAATTTCAGACCAATATCCTTGATGAACATTGATGCAAAAATCCTCAATAAAATACTGGCAAACCAAATCCAGCAGCACATCAAAAAGCTTATCCACCATGATCAACTGGGCTTTATCCCTGGGATGCAAGGCTGGTTCAACATACGCAAATCAATAAATGTAATCCAGCATATAAACAGAACCAAAGACAAAAACCACATGATTATCTCAATAGACAATACAGTGTTCTTATTTTCATCCAGTACACACTAAAATGGCAAAGGTACATAGGGACAAATATTAGAGAGCTGTGAAAGAAAAACGAAGTGCGATAGAGTTTTTGCTCATTCAAATAAATCAAATGAAACATTCTTTGAATAACCATACTTCACTTTTTATCAAGCATAGGAAATACTCTCAACTAAATGATCAATCCACAATAAACTGTGTGTGCTCTGATCATGAGTCTTTAATCAGAAGCTTAGGTGGTAAACTTAAACCTCAACCTTTGCATTTTCTCTTCGGAAACTCTTCCCACAAGAAATCTTAAATTCGCCTCCAAGGAGACTTAGGATATTGTTTTAATCTATCTTAATTCTGA
>NW_026656956.1:0-5306 GCF_009828535.3 Hylobates moloch | reverse complement strand
CCTTCCTTCCTTCCTTCCTTCCTTCCTTCCTTCCTTCCTTCCTTCCTGCTGAGAGGTGGAGATTTGTGCTAAGAACCAACAACACAACTTTGGTTTGTACCAGGTCACATGGACCAAAGCAAGAGTTTGTTATAAGTCGCCTGACAGTGTCAAGCACTGAAGTAAATTAGAGATGACAACAATTCTTTGAAACTCTTCCCATTAAGAGTTGGTGTCTGTGACACCTCCCCTTGTATCTGGGAAGTCTCTGTGATTGGTTGAACAATGGAATATGTGCATGTCATGCTGTGCCAGTTTCCAGGCCCAGGTCTTAAGAGAATAGCAGTTTTCATTCCTTGCTCTTGGAATACTTGTACTGTCCTGAGCTGCCATGCTATGAGGAAGCTCAAGCAGCCACCATGCTATGAGGAAGCTGTGAGGCCCATGTGGAAAGGAACCAAGGCCCTCAGATGAAAGCCCTAGCTGAGCTACCAGCCGACAGTCAGCACCATCTTGCCAGCCAAGCGAGTGCACCATCTTGAATCCTCCAGCCCCAGTGGAGCTGCTTCACCTTATGCTTCCTGGAACCAAGATGAGCCATCCCTTCTGAGCCCTGCCCACCTTGAACATTAGTGAGTAAAGCAAATGATTGTTGTTTAAAGCCTCTCTGTTTTGGGATAGTTTGTTGTGGAGTAAAAGTTAACTAGAACAAGTGTACACAGTGGCACCAACAGTGAACTAGACACCAGGAAGGTCACTGAAGAAGTAAACACAACCCATGATGGAAGTCAGTCACAGACATTGCTATCTGCCCAGTGTAGCTCTTCCTTTGTTTCAACTCAACCAGCCCATAGATCCCTCCTCCGCTCATAGGCCAAGTCTGTCTCTTTCAGCTTTGTTGGCAGATTGGTGCTATTAGGGAAGAGCTTTGGGCTTCTCTCAATCCCAGGCAGGGCCCATGGGCTCAAGACAGACCAGAAGGGAGACAGATGGGATTCCTGGTAGCGGGAGCTGCCACTGGCACTTAGCTGAGGAGGGAGAAAGCCTCGTCTGTGCTTCTCTTCCCCGGTACCAGGTAGCAATTGTGCTCTTCTTATGATTAGAGGCACAGAGACTACCCCTGGGCTTTGACATCCTTGTAAAGTGCTCTACAAGCACAGAGGAGCTGTTCACAGTGACAAAAACAGATGGCGCTACCCAGATGGGAGGTTCTCACTGGAGGGATCATATTACCTCCAAGAATGAGGGGCTGTAAACAATGCAGTGCCACTTCCCACTTACCAAATTAGCTGGAAAAAAAAAAGAATTGAGTGTTAGTGTGAGCAGTGGGAGCTTGAGAAGGTGGCTTCAGTGACATGTCACTGGCAGCCTCGCATACTGCCTGTCTTGCGGAGCCCTGGCTGATGAGATGCACGGAACATTATTAATGCCACTTTGCTGAAAATGCAGCACACTCAGACTAATGCCTTATGGCATTTGCTGCTTTCCTGGGGCTCCAAAGATGCAGAGAAAGTCCTGAAATAGCAACTCCAAGCTGGTCCTCAAGGTAACAGGATCCATTAGGATGCGTCTTCAGGTGCTGCGCTTGGCACTGTGAGGGGATGGGATGAAAGAAATTGCAAATGCACACCCTACCCTCCACAAGCCTACATTCTTCTTGGGGAGACAAGGCTTTGGTTTGTAAATCTATTAGGTCAGAGTTTCCCTCCCTAAGGAGCAGGAGTACATGAGTACTGCAAGATATTAACTGGTGATAATAAAAAAAAAAAAAACAGTCATGGGGACAAGGACAAATGATTTTGCAGAGCATACTGGGCAAAACAAAATTAAAAATTGCTGGGCTTCTCAGAGTCTTTAATGAGCTCACATGCATTGTGATGTTCAAAAGGCAGATATTGTTGACTATGTTTCCCAGAGTTATTTGACCATGGAAACTCTTGTTCACAGAGCATTTCAGGGGATTACTAAACCACAGAATGGCTTGGGGAACCCCGAATTAGGAAGCAATACAAAGCCGCGTGTAATGTGTGGAACAGCTTGGGAGCACAACAGAATTCAGAGCAGGGAGAGTCCGTGTTGACTGGGAACATGGAGAGGCTTCATGGTGGAGGAGTTGAGCTGAATCTTGCAGATTCTGAGTGGGTGATAAGAGGGGAGAGTAGATTCCCTTGTGGGTGAGGATGGCCCTGCTCCTGGGACTGATAGAGAGAGATCCCTCTGTGCGGGTGATAGATCTCATTTGGTTCTGCCAAGAATTGAAAGAGGCATCACTTTTCATGTGCTTTTTCTGCTCTTGGAATCACTACTGTTTGCACAAACTAATGCTTTTGACGGCACATTCAGTTATCACCTCCTCCCAGAAGCCCTCTCTGATGCCCTGAAATGAATGAACGCATGTCCACCTTTTTACTTTTCTCTTTCTTTTCTTTTAAATGCACAGCACTTAGATGCTACAATTGCCAATGTCATCCATCAATCAATCCCTGATTTTTTTTTTGGCCTTTTTTTGGTGACTTTATACATATGTATGTGTGTATATGTGTGTGTGTGTGTCTGTATGTGCAAATAACTTTTGCCCTATTCACGAATTATTTTAATGTTTATACATTTATTTATTTATAGTATGGAAAAATAAAGCAACATATTTTATTTTATTTAGTTTATTTGTTTTCAACTTTTAGATTTTGCAGGTACACGTGCAGGTTTGTTACAAAGGTATATTGTGACTGAGGTTTAAAGTACGATTGAACGCATCATCCAGGAAGTGAGTATAGTACCCAATAGATGGTTTTTCAATAGCTGCTCCCTCCTTTCTCTCCCTACTCTTGTATTCCGCCATGTCTCCTGCTCCCATCTTTATGTCCTTGTGTACCCATAAGTGAGAATATGTTGTGTTTGGTTTTCTGTTTCTGCATTAATTCGGTTAGGATGATGGCCTCCAGCTGCATCTACGTTGCTGCAAAGAACATGATTTTGGTCTTTTTCATGACTAAATAGTATTCCACTGTGTACATATATATCTCATTTTTTTATCCAATCCACTGTTGATGGGCATATCAAAAAGTTAACTCATCACAAGTCAATTAGGCCTTATTGCTAGGGTGCAAACATAGCTCAACATACAGAAATTGACAAATGTGATTCACCACATAAACAGAATTAAGAACAAAAATCATATGATTATTTCAATAGACACAGAAAAGATTATGATAAAATCCTATTAACTATTTGTAAGTGTAAAATTTAGTGGCATTTATTACAATCACCATTGTACCTATCACTTTTTTAACTTTAAGTTCAGGGGTACAGGTGTAGCTTTGTTATATAGGTAAACTTGTGTCATGGGGGCTTGTAGCACAGATTATTTCATTACTCAGGTATTAAGCCTAGTACCCATTAGCTATTTTTCTTGATTCTCTCTCTCCTCCCATTCTCTATCACCCTTATCTAGTTTTGAAATCTTTTAATCGCTCCAAACAGAAACTCCACACCCATTAAAGATAACTTTCCAGGCCAGGCGCTGTGGCTCACACCTGTAATTCCAGCAGTTCGGGAGGCTGAGGGGGGCGGATCGCTTGAGGTCAAGAGTTTGGGACCAGCCTAGCTAACATGGTGAAACCCCATCTCTACCAAAAATACAAAAAATTAGCTGGGTGTGGTGGCTCATGCCTATAGTCCCAGCTACTTGGGAGGAGAATCCTTGAAAGTGGGAGATGGAGGTGAAAAAAGGATAACTTCCATTCTTCCTTATCCCAGCCTCTGGTAACTTTTTTTTTTTTTTTTTGAGATGGAGTCTTGCTCTGTCACCCAGGCTGGAGTGCAATGACACTTTCTCCGCTCACTGCAACCTCTGCCTCCTGGGTTCAAGTGATTCTCCCACCTCAGCCTCCCAAGTAGCTGGGATTACAGATGTCTGCCACCATGCCCGGCTAATTTTTGTATTTTTAATAGAGACAGGGTTTCACCATGTTGGCCAGGCTGGTTTCAAACTCCTGGCTTCAAGTGATCTCCCCCCCTCGGCCTCCCAAAGTGCTGAGGTTATAGGCCTGAGCCACCACGGCCAGCCCATGGTAACTTCTAATTTACTTTCTGTCTTTATGAATTTGCCTTTTCTAGATATTTCATTATGTGAACTTACACAACGTCTGTCCTTTTGTGACTGGCTTATCCTGTTTGGCATAATGTTTTCAAGGTTTGTACATGTTGAATCATAGTCTACTGTAGGGATATGTCACTTTTTGTTTATTCATTCATCTATTGGTGGCACCTGGTTTGTTTCTACCTTTTGGCTTTTGTGCCTAATGCTGCCATGAACGCAGGTGTACAAGTATCTCTCTGATCAACTTTTATGCGTTGTCGTTGCTTCTGTTACAGTGGTGACTATGCCATATGAAAACCTATTTGCTTGAATGCTAGAGTTCCCTTCTGGAATGTGATCTTTTCAGCCAACAAATATTTGTCAAACAGCTATTATATACTTGACATTATGGGTAGGGTGTTGTATAAGGCAGAACCCCTGTCCTTTGTGAACAAGCTTAGAATTGCTCTACCCACCGGATATGCTGACGTAGCTGTACATGATGTGATCTGATGCCAGCTAGAATACAGTTAGAGCTGTAACCCCAATAAAATGTGCCATGAGAATTAGAATGGGGAGGCTAATCACAACTGTTTCTGAGATGCTCCAATATTTTGCTCCTCGAGGAAGGTATGTTGCAATTCATAAAAGTGAGTCCCAAATATTAGTTTGTAACTGGAGATGTTGCCCTCTGTCTCTCTTGATTTGTGTGGGGCTCCCTCTGTCTCTCTGGCTTTCTGTTTCTCTCTCTGTCACACACACACACACACACACACACACACACACAAACACACACACACCCTTCTTCTCTGAGTCCATAAAGAACTTCCAGATAGGGAAGGTTATTGGACTTTGAAAAAGTTGTTTAATAATCTTCTCCTTGGTGGTCTTGGTGGCTTAGCTCAGCCCTGCATAAAAGCACTCACAGGGCTGGTGTGTTCTCTTTAGAGTCTCTCAGCCCAGGCATTTATCTATAAGGAGACCACACTGGGGAGGCAGCTATGCAATGCTTCTATTTGAGAGCCAGCAATGATGTATTTAGCAATCATCACCAATTGCTTATTTACTAAGAGACGATGTTCCAGAAAACTGGGTTGAGTCTATGCTTCCAAACTTGCTCACTATGAGTCTTGGGCAATCTGCCTCTCTCAGCCTCAGGTTCCTCTTCTGTAAAATGGGAAATAACAAGGATGCCTACCTCATTTCACAGGCTTAGCCCAGTGCCCTAATTAACACTGGATGTTATTAC
>NW_026656955.1:0-5307 GCF_009828535.3 Hylobates moloch | reverse complement strand
CCAGAAGATTCATTATCATTGGCGTGGTGACTCCCAGAAGCTTCATCATCATAGGGGTGTTGACTCCCAGAAGCTTCATCATCAGGGTCGTGACTCCCTGAAGCTTCATCATGTCAGTGGTGTATCCCAGAAGCTTCATCATCAGGGTGGTGTCTCTCAGAAATTTCTTCTTCATTGGGGAGTTGAATTCCTGAAGCTTCATCATCGGGTTGGTGATTCCCAGAAGCTTGCTCATCGTTTTGGTGACTCCCAGAAGCTTCATCATCGGGGTGGTGAATCCCAGTAGACTCATCATCACGGTGGTGACTCCTAGAAGTTTCATCTTGGGTTGATGACTCCCGGAAGTTTCATTATAATCAGGGTGGTGACTACCAGAATTTGCATCATCGGGGTGGTGACTCCAAGAAACTTCATCATGATCGGGATTGTGACTCCCCGAAGCTTCATCATCATCGGGTTGGTGACTTCCATAAGCTTCATCATCGGGGTGGTGAATAGCAGAAGTTCCATCATCGGGAAATGAATCCCAGAAGCTTCATCATCGGGTTGGTGACTCCCAGAGGCTTCATCTTCAGTGTGGTGAATTCCAGAAGCTTCATCATCAGAATGGTGACTTTGAGAAGCTTCATCATCATCGCGGGTGGTGACTCCCAGAAGCTTCATCATCGTGGTTGTGATTCACAGAAGTTTCATCATCGTTGTGGTGACTCCCAGAAGTTTCATCATCAGCGTGGTGAATCCCAGAAGTTTCATCATTGTGATGATGAATCCCAGAAGCTTCATCATCAGGGTTAGGAATCCCAGAAGCTACATCAGGGTGGTGACTCTCATAATTTTCAACATCACGGTGATGACTCCCAGAAGCTTCTTCATCATCAGGGTGGTGAGTCCCAGATGCTTTGTCATTAGGGTGGTGGCTCCCAGTAGCTTCATAGTCATCGGGTGGTGACTCCCAGTAGCTTCGTCATCATCGGTGTGGCGACTCCCAGAAGCTTCATCATCGGGTTGGTGAATCCAAGAAGCTACATCATAGGCACAGTCAGAAATTCATCATCATTGGGATGGTGACTCCCTGAAGCTTCATCAGTGGGGTGGTAATTCCTGGAAGTTTCATCATTGTTGTGGTGACTCCCAGAAGATTCATCATCGAGATGGGGACTCCCAGAAGCTTCATCATTGGGGTGGTTTTTCCCAGAAACTTCATCATCGGGTTGTGACTCTGAGAAGCTTTATCATCGGGGTGTTGACTCCAAGAAGCTTCATAATCTTTGGGGTGGTGTCTCCCAGAAGCTTCTTCATCACCGGGTTGGTGACTCCCAGAAGTTTCATCATCATCAGGGTAGTGAGCTCCTGAGGATTCAACATCGGGATGGTGATTCCCAGGAGATTCATCATCGTTGTGGTGACTCCCAGAATCTTCATCATTGGGATGTTGACTCCTAGAAGCTTCATCATTGGTGTTGCGATTCCCAGAAACTTCATCATCGGGATGTTGATTCCCAGATATTTTATCAGCTGTTTGGTGACTCTGAGAAGCATCATCATCAGGGTTATGACTCCCAGAAGCTTCATCATCTTTGGGGTGGTGACTCCCACAGGATTCATCATCATCAGGGTGGTGACTCCCAGAAGCATCATCGTCATAGGCGTGGTGACTCCCAGAAGCTTCATCATCTTCGGGGTGGTGAATCTCAGAAGCTTCATCTTCATCAGGGTGGTGATGCCCAGAAGATTCATCATCATCCGGGTGGTGATGCCCAGAAGCATCATGATCGGGGTGGTGCTCCCAAAACATTCATCATCAGGAGGGCGAATCCCAGAAGTGTCATCATCAGGGTGTTGATTCCCAGAAGTTTCATCGTTGTGGTGGTGACTCCCAGAAGCTTCTTCATCAGTGTTTTGACTTCCTGAAGCTTCATCATCTTCGAGGTGGAGACTTTCAGAAACTTCATCATCATCGGGGTGGTGACTCCCAAATGCTTCATCATCATCGTGGTGGTGACTCCCAGAAGATTCATTTTCATGGGCGTGGTAACTCCCAGAAGCTTCATCATCACAGGGGTGGTGATTCCTAGAAACTTCATCATCAGGGTCGTGAGTCCCAGAAGTTTCATCATGGCGGTGGTGAATCTCAGAAGCTTCGTCATTGGGGTGGTGACTCTCAGAAGCTTCTTTATCATCGGAGAGGTGAATTTCTGAAGCTTCATCATTGGGCTGGTGATTCTCAGAAGCTTCATCATCGTTTTGGTGACCCCTAGAAGCTTCATCATTGGGATGGTGAATCCCAGAAGCCTCATCATCAGGGTGGTGACTTCCAGATGTTTCATCATTGAGGTGATGACTCCCAGAAGTTTCATCATCATCAGGGTAGTGATTCCCAGTAGTTGCATCATCGGGGTGGTGACTCCAAGAAGCTTCATCATCATCAGGATTGTCACTCCCAGAAGCTTCATCATCATCAGGTTGGTGACTTCCAATGAGCTTCATCATCAGGTTGGTGAATACCAGAATCATCATCATCGGGATGGGGATTCACAGAAGCTTCATCGTCCGGGTGGTGACTCGCTGAAACTTCATCATCAGGATGATGACTCCCAGAAGCTTCATCATCATCAGGGTGGTGTCTCCCAGAAGCTACATAATCACCACGGTGGTGACTACCAGAATCTTCATCATCGGGGTGGTGAATCCCAGAAGTTTCATCATCTGTGTGATGAACCCCAGAAGCTTCATCATCGGGTTAGTGACTCCCAGAGGCTTCATCATCTGGCTGGTGAATCCCAGAAGCTTCATCAGCGGGGTTGTGCCTCTCAGAAGCTTCATCATCATTGGAGTGTTGAATCTCACAAGCTTCATCATCAGGGTGGTAATTCCCAGAAGCTTCTTAATTGGGGTGTTGACTCCCAAAAGATTCATCATCCTTGGGATGGTGACTCCCAGAAGCATCATCATTGGAGTGGTGCTTCCCAAAATCTTCATGATTGGGGTGACGACTCCCAGAAATTTCATCATCGGGGTGTTGATTCCCAGAAGCTTCATCATCTGGGTAGTGACTCCCAGAATCTTCATCATTGCGATTTTGACTCCCAGAATCTTCATCATCGGGGTGGTGAATCCCTGAATCTTCATCATCGGGGTGTCGAATCCCAGAAGTTTCATCATCGGGGAGGGGACTCCCAGAAGACTTATCATTGGGTTGGTGACTCCCAGAAGATCCATCATCATCTGGGTGGTGACTCCCAGAATCTTCGTTATCAGGGCAGTGACTCATAGAAGCTTCATCATCATTGTGTTGACTCCCAGAAGCTTCATCATCATTGGGGTGGTGACTCCCAGAATCTTCATCTTTTGGTTGGTGAATCCCAGAAGTTTCTTCATCGGGGTGATGAATCCCAGCAGCTTCATCATCAGGTTGTTGACTCCCAGAGGCTTCATCATCGAGTTGTTGAATCACAGAAGCTACATCATCGGGTTGGTGACTCTCAGAAGTTTCATCATCATCGTGGTGGTGACTCTCAGAAACTTCATCATCGGGGTGGTGACTCTGAGAAGCTTCATCATCGGGGTTTTGAATCCAAGAAGTTTCATCATCAGGGTGGAGACTCCCAGAATTTTCATCATCAGGGTGGTGATTCCCAGAATTTTCATCATCAGGGTGGTGATTCCCAGAATTTTCATCATCGGGGTGGTGAATCCCAGAAACTTCATCATCCTAGTGGTGTCTCACAGAGGCTTCGTCAACGGGTTCGTGATTCCCAGAAGCTTCATCATCCAGGTGGTGAATCCCAGAAACTTTATCATCGCGGTAGTAAGTCTCAGAAGCTTCATCATCGGGGTGGTGATTCCCAGAAGCTTCAAAATCGGCGTGGTGACTCCCAGAAGCTTCATCATCAGGGTGGTGACTCCCAGAAACTTCATCAGGCTGTTGATTCTCCAAAGTTTCATCATCAGGTTGGTGACTCCCAGAAGCTTCATCATCAGGGTGGTGACTCCCAGAAGCTTTATTATCATCAGGATGGTGATTCCCAGAAACTTCATGATCATTGGGGTTGTGTATACCAGCAGCTTCATCATTGGGGTGGTGATTACCTGAAGATTCATCATCAGGGTGGTGACTACCAGAAGCTTCATCATCGGGATGGTGACTCCCTGAGGCTTCAACATCGGGTTGGTGATTCCAAGAAGCTTCATCATCGGGGTGTTCAATCCCAGAATTTTCACCATGAGGGTGGTGGCTGTCAGAAGCTTCATCAATGGGCTGGTTTTTCCCAGAAGCTTCGTCATCGGGGATGTTACTCCCAGAAGATTCATCATGGCAGTGGTGAATCACAGAAGATTCATCATCGGGGTGGGGACTCTCAAAAGCTTCACAATCACCGAGGTGGTGAATCCCAGAGGCTTCATCAATGGGGTGGTGACTCCCAGAAGCTTCATCATCGTAGTGGTGAATCCTGGAGGCTTTATCATAGGTTTGGTGATTACCAGAAGCTTCATCATCCAGGTGGTGACTACCAGAAATCTCATCACCATGGTGGTGCCTCTCAGAAGTTTCATCATAGGGGTGGTGACCCCCAGAAGCTTCTTCATTGGCGTGGTGACTCCCAGAAGTTTTATCATCATCGGGGAGTTGACTCTCAGAAGCTTCATCATCATTGGGGTGGTGAGCCCCAGCATCTTCATCATCGGGGTGGTGATTACCAAAACTTCATCATTGGGGTGGGGACTCTCAGAAGCTTCGTCATCATTGGGGAGGTGAATCCTAGAAGCTTCATCATCATCAGGGCGTTGACTCCCAGAAACATCATCATCATCTGGGTGGATACTCCCAGAATCTTCATCACCATTTTGGTGGTGACTCCCACAATCTTCATCATGGGATTGGTGAATCCTAGAAGTTTCATCATCGGGGTGATGAATCCCAGAAGCTTCATCATCTGGTTGGTGACTCCCAGAGGCTTCATCATCAGGGTGGTGAATCCCAGAATCTTCACCATCGCAGTGGTGATTCCCAGAAACTTCATCATTGGAGTGATGATTCTGAGAAGTTTCATCATCGGGGTTTGGACTCCCAGAAGATTCTTCATCTTCAGGTTGGTGACTCCCAGAAGCTTCATCATCATCGTGGTGGTTACTTCCAGAAGCTTCATCATCATTGGGGTGGTAATTCCCAGAAGCTTCATTATCATCCTGTTAGTGACTCCCAGAATCTTCATCATCATTGGGATGGTGACTCCCAGAAGCTTCATCATCATCGGGGTTGTGACTCCCAGAAGATTCAACTTCATCGTGGTGGTGACTCCCAGAAGC
>NW_026656954.1:0-5307 GCF_009828535.3 Hylobates moloch | reverse complement strand
TCTGTTTCTTTAACCATTTAGTTTTTGTTGCATGAACTAGAAAGTATTTTTGTTTGGAAATAACCAAGATATGTGTGTGTATACATATAAGTGTGTATATATGTGTGCAAATGTATATATGTGTATATGCCTACCGTATGCTGAGATGATTGCATTACACTATGATTCCTTAAAGCTCATAATCATTTTGGCCAATCTGTGAAGGTCTTTATTTGAATTTCATCCACATTTTGCCATTTTCCCATGGTAACTTTGCTTCCTATACATTTTTTTTAAAGAAATGTCCTGACTAATGACAGAATAATTGTGAGTGTGTGTGTGTATATGTGTACATGTACATGTACCAGTTCCTTTTCCAGATTTTATTCTAATAACTTATGAATGTGGTTATAAGAACTAATCCATAGGTGACTGGGAGCTTGTAGAATCAAAGTTGTCTTGGCCATTGGGGGATTAGAGAGGATACTCCCAGGAAATACTACTCTGGAAATCTTTGCCAAACCCTGCCTCACTGAGGATATCTATCTACATTGACAGACCCTCAAACTCCAATAAAAGCTGGAAAATTCAGTGAAAACCTAGACCCTGACTGGAAAATCTCTCAAAATTATTTGGTATTAAATGGACATTGTATTCATCCATTGAGGCTGCTATAACGAAATACTATAAACTGGGTAGCCTACAAACAACAGATATTTATTTCTCAAAGTCCTGGAGGCTTGGAAGTTCAAGGTTAAGATGTCATCATCAGATTCTGTGTCCAGTGAGGGACCCCTTTCTTATTCACAGGTTGCCATCTTTTCACTACAAACTTACCTGGATGAAGGGACAAGAGTCTCTCCCTGGGGCCTATTTTATAAGGGCACAAAACACTTCCCAAAGGCCACACCTCCTGATACCACTACCTTGGGGGTTAGAATTTCAACATATTTCAACATATAAATTTTGGGGAGACATAGATATTTAGACCATAGCGGGCACAGAGTAATTTGGACACACATTATAATTCCACCTCTATTGTGTCTAGTCAAAATTTTACTTTTAACATCTTGTTACATAAAAAATGTGAATTCGTGAATAATTTACATCAACACTGGAATTCAAAATAATTTGTTTTCATTTATAAATAGATTGTACTTTATTCCAATTTGAGAAATATTTGTTTGCACTCATATAAAAGATCTTTATTGACAAAAGTTTGTACAATTAAACCTTATTTGTAAGCAGGAAAAACTTCCAAGTGAGTTAAACAGAGACTGACTTCAGGAAGGCGTAATGAGGACATGGGGAAGAAGAATCATGCCAAGTATAGGAGAAGGGCAAGAATAGGAGGTCTGAAAATCAACCTATTATTGATCAGGTAAGTGGGAAGAAGAAAAAATCACAAAGTAACTTCATGAGAGATCCAAGACAGTGCCTATAAAATCATTTTGTGATTTTATATGGTGAGGGGAGGCATTTTAAATTCCCCATCTCTACACTTATGTCTGAGGTTTCTTGCATAAAGAAATGAACCTCAGGATCATGGTTAGTGTTGAAGTAATTTTGGCACCAGTCACTTCAAATAGCTGGATGACCAAGGGGCAATGTAGAACCAAGAGGATAACAGCCAGTCAGAGTCCTGTGAACACTGCAGAAATCACTTACGTTTCTCCTTTCTCTACCCTCTGCATCAGAAGGACAGGATCTACATCAAAAGTTATAATGCCAGTACAGTAGATCCTTGAACATTTTGGGAGTTGGGGTGCCCACCCTCCCTGCAACACAGAGTTGAAAATCCACATGTAACTTTTAATTCTCCCAAAACTTTACTGCTAACAGCCTACTGTTGACTGGAAGCCTTACTGATAACATGAAGTTAAATAACACATACTTTGTATGCTATATGTATTATATACTATATTCTTACAATAAAATGAGCTAGAGAAAAAGAAAATGTTTTTAATAAAATCATAAGGAACAGAAAATATACTTACCATTCTTTAAGTGGAAGTGGATTATCATAAAGATTTTCATCCTTGTCATCTTCAGGTTTAGTAAGCTGCTGAAGAAGAGGAAGAGGAGGTGTTCGTCTTTTTGTCAGAAGGTTGGCGGAAGCAGAAGAAAATCCACCTATAAGTTGACTTGAACAGTTCAAACCTATGTTGTTCAAGGGCCAACTGTATTTTAGTAAGTAGAACTGGGCTAAGGAATAATAAGAGTGTTTTGAATCCTAACTTACCATGAGCCTCTAGGCTGCACTGCAGTATAAAAACTCTATCAGGCTGGCTGTGGTGGCTCATGTCTATAATCTCAGTGCTTTGAGAGGCCAAGGCAGAAAGACTGTTTGAGCCCAGGAGTTGTAGGTTGCAGTGAGCTATGATCCTGCTGCTGCACTCCAGCCCGGGTGACAGTGAGATCCTGTCTCTAAAAAATTACAATATTTAAATATATAAAAACTCTATGAGTAGAGAAGATTTTTTCTTAAGCAGCAATTGTAGCAAAATTACTGAGATTGCATTTTATATGTGTCAGATACTCTTCCTGAAACAATCACTGTTTCCAAAAAGACAGGATTATCTGATTTCCCAAACCCAGGTCATATGCCCGCACTTGAAGCATAGGTAGAGGCACCAATCGAACTAACCATGTGGTCTGAGAATAGAAGGGTGTGCCTATTATGAAAATAGGAAATGGATTGGGCGCGGTGGCTCACACCTGTAATCCTAGCACTCTAGGAGGCTGAGGTGGGCAGATCATGAGGTCAGGAGATCAAGACCATCCTGCTTAACACGGTGAAACCCCATCTCTCCTGAAAATACAAAAATTAGCCAGGCATGGTGGTGGGTGCAGGTTGCAGTGAGATGAGATCATGCCACTGCACTCCATCCAGCCTGGGTGACAGAGCGAGACTCCTATCTCAAAAAAAAAAGAGAGAGAGAGAGAAAAAAACATCTCTGCTTTACCCATTTTCACAACTGTTTTCTGAGGTCTGCATGACTGTCCTTATACTTTGTACAAATTAGAAAAGTGCTCTTCATTCTCAAAACACATTATTTCCATAAAGGAGAAAATTTTTATAATATATTTACCTATTTATCAGATTACTCACTGTCATCTGTCAAAACACTGCTGAAATAAATATATTAATCTATGCTACCTCGATGTAAATGACACTTCCTTAGATGTGTTGCTCATGTTGTTCCCAGACCAAGCAGGGTCAGGCTGCTATTTCTCATGGCCCAAATAATGAGATGCAGATGAACTGGGGAGGAAGAGAGTTATTATTTCTGTAACCGGTTACAGGGAGATGGCCTGGAAATTATCACCAGACCAACTCAAAATTACAAAGTTTTCCAGAGCTTATAAACCTTCTAAGCTATATGTCTACATGTAAGCGTGTAATTCATTGAAAGAGATAAGTGATTAACTTCTTTTAATCTACAACTAAGGTCTGAGTCCTGAAGACCTTCTTCTGGAGCCTCAGTAAGTCTACTTAACCTAAATGGGGTCTAGGTGCTTGGGTGATTACCCTTACCTTATCTCTTGCTAGATCATAAATGTTTGGGGAGTTCCTTTAGACCCCAGTAAACTTGTTTGTGGAGGCCTGGAGAGTTTCTTCAGACCTTCAAAAAAACTTGTTTAATCCAAAAAAGGGTCCTGTTAAGAATTCCTTCATTATCCTGTCATTCTTCAAGGCCCAGGAAAAGCCTAGGTAAAACTCTTTGAGGGCTGTTTGTTACATTCCAGCCTTTGTATAAGGGCACTGCCTCAATCAGGTTTTAATGTTTAACCAAGTTACTCAGTCAGTGCTGGGACAGTTGTAATGGAGGCCTGCATTAGTGAGACCTGCCCTGCCACGATATACAGGTCACAGTCTTTAAACAAGTGTGTGGCAGCTTTCAATGTCCTCTTTAGGTAGAATCAACTCTTCTTATTGATACAGTTGTACACCTTGTCATGGGAGAGTCTTACTGCATCAGGGAGATATCCTGCCATTGACATTCAACCAGCAACCTCTTTCAGAGATACTGATTAACAATAATTCTGGCTACAGCAGCGAAAAGGATTCCCACTGTGGGGTTCCATGCCTAACACCTTTATTTTTGCCTTACCTCCAAATTGGAAGCATTGGTGCTAGTCAAACAGATATCTTCTATTTGTTCTATGCATCATCACATCCTTTCTCAGGAAGGGTCATTAGCTGTTACTCAGGACAAGTCTGATTTAATCCCTCTCTCCCTCCTTTCCTCTTTTTCTCCCATCTTCCTTACTTCCTAATGTTTTTGAAGTACATATCCAGTTCCATAAATGGTGGATTCAAAGTTGAAAAAGAGAGTCATGATCCCAATCCATATGGAACCTAGGTCTGTAGACATTCCTTAAACTTGTTGAATATACAGGTGTCCATTTTTTAGTTTCAGCCCTAAGGAAAGATTTGTCTTATTTCAAATATCTCTTAGAATTTCAATTTGAAATGAAAGGGTATGTGATTTAGAGATCTTTTTGTCAAAACATCTTTTCTCAGAGAAATTCCACTTTCTTTACCTTGTGTTTCTGCTCCTTTGATTTCCACCACATTGTGATTTCATTATTATCCTGACACTTCTCCTATCTTACTTCTTGGTCCATTTAATAGTCTCCTCTGCTGTAACTCCCTGTTTTGTAAAAGTCTCTGTATGAGCTTAGGAGTTTGACATCAGCCTGGGCAACATAGTAAGACCTTGTCTCTGCTAAAAATAAATAAAATAAAATAAAACAAAACAAGGCAAAATAAAATAAAATAAAATAAAATAAAATAAAATAAAATAAAATAAAAATTAGCCAGGTGTGACAGCATGTGCATGCCCATAGTCCCAGCTACTTGGGAGGCTGAATCAAAAGGATCACTGGAGCCCAAGACATGGAGGCTGCAGTAAGTTATGATCATGCCACTACATCCGAGCTTGGGTGACAGAGCAAGACCATGTTTCCATCAATCAATCAATCAGTCAATCAAATCTCTGTAAACTTGGGTTCTATTCTTGGTTCACTCTTCTAAACTTGTCACGTGCTTTACCTGCGTACTCTCATCTGCCCTTGTGCTTTCAGCTAACACTGACATTCACTGAATCTTGATGTGGAAGCTAAAGTAACTCCATCTAAGATGCTAATTTGCTATGCTGACTTCTGATTAAACCCAGATCCAGGAATGTCTTTAAGATCTCTACTTTCATATACTTACTGGAAATCTTGCCCTTAGGTCAAAACAACCTGGATGTTATCTTAAACACATATTTACATTAAGTCCTGCCCTTAGGCAAATTCCCTATCTTGCAACTGCTGGAG
>NW_026656953.1:0-5309 GCF_009828535.3 Hylobates moloch | reverse complement strand
AACCGGCATCTCTGATGTTGCAACATGTATGTGAAATGGGTGTTACATCTATCCTGCCCGTTAACAAAGTGGCTGAAAGTAACAGTAAGAAAAAATCAGTCCAAAGGAGAAAAGCACTAATGCTCTCAATTCTCTCTCTCTCTCTTTCTCTCTCTCTCTGTGTGTGTGTGTGTGTTAAGGGGGATGGCGGGAGGTGGTCTTAACTCTTGAAAGAAATCTTCTTTTTACAGGAAGCATATTTCAGTTTAGGTACAATGATAAGAAAGTTTAATTTTATAATCCGTAAGACCAGATACCTTCAGAAATGATTTTTCCTGTGGGATTTCTGACTGGTATTCTGACTAGTGTGAAATGATAGGTTTGGATGTCTATATCTACACCCATCAAAGCCTCAGAGTTTCATCCACTACTATAACTTTTCTGTTAACTCTGGGTAAATTAGGAGGCTGGTACAAGGAATAATTTTAACTTCAGATTTTACAGTTTGTTTATGTTAAGGGCAGAAAGATCTACTTTTCAATGATCTGTATTTTAAGATATTGACTTTTCCTGGTGCTATATATGATTATGGAGAAAATAGAATTCTTATTAGAAATCTCAACTCCAAATTGAGAATAGATGTTTTGATACTTGTCCTGCTGTGGCCTGAGACTTGGAATCATGAATTAAAAGAGACCTTGCTGTTTACCTACAGATTAGAACACACAAATAAACATCAGTGTAACATCCTCATTAGCATTCTGGTAGTTACATTTACTTATTCCAGAGAAAAATTAATACATGATAAGAAATGGAATATTTTCTGCTGATATCTAGGGTATTATGCCAACAACCTTCCTTAGAAAAGAAACAGTGTATTATGAGGAGAGTGGATGCTACAACATTATTTTCCTTCAAGGCATGGCAAACAACGGGAATCAATTGAATAATCTTCTCAAGCACAAGCCAACAGTGAAATGAATGTCATTTATCTGAAACAGCAGGCAAGAACTTCATTGGTACACTCGGAACATGGCTCACTAACCCTGCAAAAGTTTTGCTCCATCTGATCGGGGCATAAATGTTTCATTGGTCCAATAACCAAGGTCTTAGAGTTTCAGAGTGTTTTCTCTCCAATAGCTAATACAAGGAGAATTGCTGACATTCTTCCCATGGTTGCCAAGGCTGAAATCAAACGTGCTTTGAATAATACTATAAAAACTTTGAAATGAATCTTTGCCATAGGAACCAATGTCCAACTGTGGGCTCTATACAAAGCCGCTTAAGGTGGAAGGGAGCAAACTTTTCAAGTTGGTTTTAGGTAACAGAAACAAACGTCTTTATTGGATTTGTCTGGAAAAAAAGTAAGGAAAATCCCAACATTATCTGTTCTGGTCAAGAAGTATAAGGCTTAGTACCGTTTTATTTCTCTCCTTCTCCTTTAGATCCTTTTTCCTTATTCTTGACCATATACACGGAGAAAAATTTCAAGTACATCTAAAGCAGGAATGCTGGGAACTTGCCAACTTATTCCCATGATGCTACCATTGCTTATAAAGCATTTTGAGGATTCTTGTATTCAGAGCTAGTGATAAGCCACAAGAGGAAGTCAGTCTTGCTGGTGTACAGCTGTATTTTGGGCTCATGTATAGAAGAGCTTACATGGATTTCAGAGTCTCCCAGGTGTTTGAAATCCAGGCTCTGCTCTCAGGGCCTGTGAGGTCTTAGATAAGTTGCTCAAACTCTTTGAGCCTCAGTTTTCTGAGTACAATGGCACATACCTTACAGGACTGAGGTGTGGATGAATTGTGATGATGTGTATGAATCTAGCTCAGGGTCTTCTTTCCTTCCTTCTTTCCTCCCTGCCTCTGAATTTCCAACAAGCTGTACTTCTGACGTCTGACTCCTAAGAGGCTAGACACACAGTGTAGCTTGATGCTTGCTAGAAACTGAGGGGCTAGACTTGAGTGTTAGGGAACCAGGGAATGACATTTGTCATCCATCTGGGAAGGCCAAGGAGGAAAGTGAGGCAGGGCAGCAGAGCGGGAAGTGGTGCCCATGGAGGCCACTTTTGGGCTGGAGCCTGCTCAAGGCACTTTAGAGATGAGTCATTCAGGGCCCAAGTTAGGGGCAGATAGAAGAGAAGGAGGGAAGTTATCACCTAGTCACGGGGGCAGATAGAAGAGAAGGAGGGCAGTTATCTCCTGGTCACAGGGGCAGATAGAAGAGAAGGACGGCAGTTATCGCCTAGTCACAGGGGCAGAGAGAAGAGAAAGATGGCAGTTATCGCCTAGTCAGGAGTTTAACAATATCTATTTCCTTTCAAACCTCGTTTCATCCCTTCCATCCCAGTCAAATTCACAGGCAATTAAACTTCCTCCTGCATCTTGGAGCAGGCCTCTGCATCATCATTTCTCCTCTGCAAGTGTATCTTCTTCGGGCACGTGGGAAGGTCTTAGTGCACCTGCGGTATTTAGGGACTTGATCCTCTTTCCTCTTTATTGTCAAAGTTGTGGCTTGCCGAGGTCAGGACAGAGTCTGGTTATGACGTGTTAGCAATTGTCACCTCTCATTTTTGAGTAAATATACTTTTATGCTGTTTGAGCTCCTATTCATGTCATTTATTAATTTGTTCATTTGTTAACACATTCATTTGTGGAGCATTTGGCCTAGAAAAGAGAAGAAACACTTCCTTAGCATTAAAGGGAGGAGAGAAAACAAAATACACAGAGATACATGCTTGGTTTTGTATAACTTTGACAGTTTCTAAAATAAAATAAGGTCTAACTTGGAAAACCAAAATCTATCACTGAGATATTTTCATAATCTAAAAAGTCAGTTTCAAAAGAACTTCCAAAATGTTTTAAAAGATGCCCACCTTTAGAATAGTACTGTAGCATTCCAAGGTTTTAGTGTTCAACCAGCCATTACTGCCTGCTGGGTGCCTGAGGCAGGACATTTGTAATGAGAGCTACAAACATGAATTGAAAAACCACTGCCCATAGGTCCGCAGTTCCTGTCAAAGCATAGAGCCCCCTGTAGATAGAGCCCCCTGTATAAGATGCCCTTTGTTCTGGTTGAGAGGATACACTCGGTCCACAGGTATATCTGGTGGGCAGAACAGGAAAGGTGTCACTGAGGAGGTGCTATGTGAGTTAGTTGTGAAAAATGAGTACGGGTTTATCAGGCAGATATGAGAGGAACCTTGTTGAAGTTACAACTCCTACCAGGCACTCTTTTATTTTTATTAATTTTTTTTGCACACAAAACAATAAACATTTTCTAAAAATACATACAAACAAAAAGATGCGTATCAAACATATTAGGAAGGTTGCACATGGGAAGATGGGGAATAGAAATGGGGAGTGGGAATTAAAGAGAATGAATGAGAGAGGGACTTTGTATGGATCAATGATAATAACTCAATCCTCTATTTGACAAAGAAGAAGGAGAAGGAAGAGGAAGAAAAAGAAAGTGGGATAAAGGATCAGAAAGGGAGGAAAATAGAAAAAAATTAGAGTATGACTCCAAGGTAGACCTGTTTTGTTTTCGCTGGGTTGGTTGGTTGGTTTGTCTGTTGTATTTTTCATATGTTTCGCCATGTTGGCCAGGCTGGTCTCGAACTCCTAGCCTGAAGTGATCAACCCGCCTCGGCCTCCCAGAGCGCCAGGACTACAGGCATGAGCCACCACGTCCAGCCCCCACATTGCTTCTGGCCTCCGTGGTAGACCTCCCAGATGGGGCGGTCGGGCAGAGGCGCTCCCCACATCCCAGACGGGAAGCCGGGCAGAGGCGCTCCTCAATTCCCAGACGGGGCAGCTGGGCAGAGGCGCTCCTCACTTCTTCCCAGACGGGGCGGCCGGGCAGAGGTGCTCCTCACTTCCCAGACGATGGGTGGCCGGGCAGAGGCACTCCTCACTTCCCAGTCGGGGCGGCTGGGCAGAGGCGCTCCTCACTTCCCAGACGGGGCGGCTGGGCAGAGGCGCTCCTCACTTCCCAGATGGGGAGGCCTGGCAGAGGCGCTCCTCACTTCCCAGACAGGCAGCCGGGCAGAGGCGCTCCTCACTTCCCAGATGATGGGTGGCCGGGCAGAGGTGCTCCTCACTTCCCAGACGATGGGTGGCTGAGCAGAGGCGCTCCTCACTTCCCAGATGATGGGTGGCCTGGCAGAGGCGCTCCTCACTTCTCAGACAATGGGTGGCTGGGTAGAGGCACTCCTCACTTCCTAGACGGGGCGGCCAGACAGAGGCGCTCCTCACTTCCCAGATGGGGCAGCCAGGCAGAGGCGCTCCTCACTTCCCAGATGATGGGTGGCTGGGCAGAGGCGCTCCTCACTTCCCAGATGATGGGTTGCCGGGCAGAGGCTCTCCTCACTTCCCAGACAGGGCGGACTGGCAGAGACGCTCCCCACCTCCCAGACAGGGTGGCGGCCGGGCAGGGGCTGCAATCCCAGCACCCTGGGAGGCGAAGGCAGGTGGCTGGGAAGCGGAGGCTGCAGCGAGCCAAGACCACGCCACCGCACTCCAGCCTGGGCAACACCGAGCACCGGGTGAGCGAGACTCCTTCTGCAGTCTCAGCACCTCGGGAGTCCAAGGCGGGCAAAGCACTCGGGGTCAGGAGCAGCAGACCAACCTGGCCAACATGGCGAAACCGCACCTCCAGCCAAAGGAGAAAAAGCAGGCAGCGGTGGTGGCGCGCGCCGGCAATCCCAGGCAGCCCGCAGGCCGGGGAAGGAGAATCACGGGAGCCGGAGGCAGGGGGTCTGCAGTGAGCCGACTAGATTCCAGCCTGGGCCACAGAGGGAAAAGGAAGGAAGGAAGGAAGGAAGGAAGGAAGGAAGGAAGGAAGGAAGGAAGGAAGGAAGGAAGGAAGGAAGGGGCTCTCTTGAATTTTCTGTTTCATTTGCTCTTTCGAGGTTGCTTGTTGGTACACTTACATCTTCTATGCCAGTCTTGAAAGAGAGGAGTGTGTGTGTGTGTGTGTGTGTGTGTGTGTGTGTCTGTGTTTAGTATTTTTCACAGAGTTTCTTTGTGTTTCCATGCTTACTTTAGAGCTAAAGCTTGTCAGAGTTCTCATAATAAATGCGTGATTGAACTAAATTCCAACCTGCAGTCTCTGGCGTTGGAGCCTTACGGCACCTCAGTGCATTCATGGGATGTGCTCTACCCTCTACCTTCGTGATTTATTTAAAGAAAAAATCATAATGAATAACAATTCTTAGGCTTAAACTTATAGCCGAGGTAGGAAATAGTTCAAACCTTCTGACTTACATGAACAAATGCCATCTTCAAAAACTACTGTTTTCTAATCTGCATGAATGTACTGAACTC
>NW_026656952.1:0-5309 GCF_009828535.3 Hylobates moloch | reverse complement strand
GAAAACATCATTCTCAGTAAACTATCGCAAGGACAAAAAACCAAACACCGCATGTTCTCACTCATAGGTGGGAATTGAACAATGTGAACAAATGGACATAGGAAGGGGAACATCACACTCCGGGGACTGTTGTGGGGTTGGGGGAGGGGGGAGGGACAGCATTAGGAGATATACCTAATGCTAAATGACAAGTTAATGGGTGCAGGAAATCAACATGGCACATGGATACATATGTAACAAACCTGCACATTGTGCACATGTACCCTAAAACCTAAAGTATAATAAAAAAAAAATTAAACAATTGCAACTAAATACAGTCATCCTCACCCCTGCACCCATGAACAGTAATGGTGAATGGTGACCTTTAAGGAAAAAAAAGGAAGATTCTTAGCTATGGAGTTGACTAGGTTGGAATTTAATTTTTGGACTAATTTTTCAGCTTTTGTGTGTGTGCATATATATATATAAATATATAAATTATATATAAATATATAATGAATAGTATAAATTATACACATGCTCTATTTTTTCTTCCTAGTTTACTGTTAAAAGTTACCATTATTAACTTTCAATCTAAACTCATTTTTATTTCATCTCTGCTTACTGATGCCCAGGTTAAGAAAACAAACATTTACCTTCAGCCATAGGCATCCACAGAAGCAAATACCAACTAAAACATGACCAGAAGTCAACTGAAGGAGAAACAGAACAGACTGGAATTCCTTGTGGGTTCCCTCCTGGTTTCTTTCAGGGCCCCAGGCAAGCGAGCATGTGCTAATTTGCATGGTTGACTAAATGGCATGCCTAGACCCCAAATTTGCATCTCTGCTTGGGTTCAAAAGTTGGTCTCTGAACATGTTTCTCTGTTATTTCCCACTCCTAAGTTAAACCCCTTTGGGAATGCTACTCACCAGGGTACAGCTTAGTTCAGAGAAGCAATAATTGACGAGGCCCCATCTTCCTCTACTATGGGGTATAGCCAGCTGGTGCTGACATGATGCAATAAATTAGGGGAGACAAAGGGATGGGGAAGAAAAGGAGGTAATTTCCAATGCAACAGTACAGAAGCCTTCGAGAGCGGTGGCATGCCCCATCCTGTTATTTTTCCAAGGAAAGAAACTACTAAAGAACAGCCACAGTCTTTCATCCTCCTTCCACCTCCCCAGGTATATATGAATAGGGAAAAGAGGGTTAAAAAGAAGCTGAACAGGTTTATCTAAACTACAAGTTTCTCTGTGACTCAATTTCCTCACTTGTGTAACGGGAATCAGTTACTTGCCTGGTCTAATTCACTACATTGTTAGCAAGGTTATAATGGCATTTCAAGATCATTTAAGGTTCAGGAACGAAAAGTAAATTCCACCCCGCATACTATGGAGAGAAGTCTTCTGAAGTAGAACTGAAAGTCCTTGGGAAAGAATGTCAGAATGAGCGCACACTCACACACTCACTGCCATGCAGCTAGGTGGTCCATGCGACTCCCTTAGTTCTTCTGATCTAGCTCAACACTACCATTTCATTGATGAGGAAATTAAAGCCCAGAGAACAAAATAAATTGTTAAGTCGTGTTGGACTATCCAAGTGAAGTGTTTTTGCAAAGGTTAAGGCCACTATACATTTATGCCAGTAATAAAGTTTTTATCAGGTTGCTATTTCTGTCTTTGCTGGGGAGAACATTGATCTAAGTAAACACTTTGGTGACTATATCAATGTAGTTGCAAGTGGCAGAAAGCTAACCCTAGCAAGCTATTGGCTAGAGGGGTCATTTACCAACTTTCACAATCAGGACAGAGTTGAACAGTCAAACAAGGGTAGGAGGCAGGATCCTGCAGAATCTCAAGAACAAATGGAATCAGGGGTTTGAATGCTATAGACCCTCCCTCCAGGTCTCAAAGCTCCATCTGTCTGCCTTTCAACTGTATTCTTACTATTAATTTTTTCACTGTATGTTCTATTTCTGTGGAGGCATATGGAAAACAGGATTCACATTTTTTGGCTTTGACCACAAGAGGGAGACTGTATCACCCTCTCTGTGTTCTGAAATTTAAAATATCTCAGGAAAGTGCAGGGATTGGTCCAGACTGTGGGAGGTGTGAGGCTATATAAAAACATGGCCGTTCCAGTTACTGGTATATGGATAGAATAGGCAAGGAGCTGGTCCCAGTAAAAGAATTTTCCTGTGCAGAAAACAAATGTGATGAAATTATTTAAAATACACATTTAATCACATAAATACAACAGCTGCAGATCCACTGTATGCCACTGAGTTTTCTCCTATATCATGAATTAAGAGAGATCAATTTGATGTTACCACCATCATTCTCAGCTTCCAAGTTGTGTTGAGACTGTTTTTTTTATATATGATAGATCTTCTCAATCCAAGCAAACTACTTCTGCTGGTGTTCAAATGAAGAACAGAGAAAAAACTGGAGCAAAAGGGGCCTACTATGATGAAAATATTGTGTGGGTTCTGCCTACGATGCCTTTTACTTCTTTCAAGGGTCATTTGACTTGACATGACCATTACCAAGGGCTCCAACTTGAATCCCCAAGTAAGATGAGACTCCTTTGACCATACCCACCACAGTGGACTTTACAAAGCTGTTCCAGGGTAGGCACCTTTATCCTCTTTATTATCATTGGGGTATCATAGACAGCATTGTATTTTTCTCCTTGGCTTGACAAACTGATAAGTCAACTTGTATCTTTCAGTACTCTTAGTTATTAAACAAACCAACTAACCAAATGCTAAATGGAAAGATTAAAACCCACCCAAGGTTCCTGGGTGCATACAAGAGCAAAATTGAGGTGACAAAAACTAAAAAGGCCCAAAGGTTCTCTGAAGACCGTTTTTATCTTCTAGCTAGGTGTTACTGAGATTAGAAATACAAGCCATCATGACTGTTAGAAAAGTATTTTGGCCACCTCTAAAGTATAAGACTTTATAAATCAGTAAGTCATTGTTATGTTCCTGGAGAAAGGAGGCTTTCCAAATAAAATAAAACATCTCAGAAATTAATTGTATTTTTCTTATAGTAAATAACGTTTTTTTGCCTACAGATATGGCTGAATGCAAATGAAGGTGGTGTTTTCATATTCATAATGGATTTTAGGTTTAACTGTAATACAGATTTAACTAGGCCAAGGACTACAGAAGGGGGATAATATTTATTGTATATTTTTGCCAGAGATCTTGTTTTATTCACTATCAAAAGTGGAACAATGCACCATAACATTAAAAGAAAGCAAAACATTCCCATTGTATGAAACTAGACGCTCCTTTCAATAAGGAGATAAAAAACTTAATACTTTCTACAAATATTGCTCATTGAGAAGTGAACATTTAGATGGCACCTTCGTGTACCAGACAGGATACTTATAGGATTTTTTTGAAAATTCTCATAGCAATCCTGTGTGGTAGATTTTATCCACATCTTAGAGATGTGAAAACTGCCGGGCACGGTGGCTCATGCCTGTAGTCCCAGCACTTTGCGAAGGTGAGGCGGGCGGATCACGAGGTCAGGAGATCAAGACCATCTTGGCTAACACGATGAAACCCTGTCTCTACTGAAAATACAAAAAATTAGCCGGGCGTGGTGGCGGGCGCCTGTAGTCCCAGCTACTCGGGAGGCTGAGGGCAGGAGAATGACGTGAACCCGGGAGGCGAAGCTTGCAGTGAGCCGAGATCGTGCCACTGCATTCCAGCCTGGGCAACAGAGCAAGACTCCGTCTCAAAAAAAGAAAAAAAAAAGGAGATCTGAAAACTGTGATTTTACATTATTTGGCAAGTTCAAGGTCACACTGACAGCAACTGGCACAGTCCACTGCACCACACTGCTTCTGCTTTGTTTTGACAAAGCTGATTCAGGAATGAATGAAACATGTTTCACCCTAGCAAATGCTATAGGCCATTCACATCATGTCTTCACACTTCCAATAGAGATCACTGTAGTTGGGATTTAAAAAAAAAAATCCCTTTCAACTTCACATATTTATGAATGTGCCAATGAACACTTTAAGCATGTATCTATCAATATCAAATGTGGTTTTTAACAGAAACCTTGAAAAAATTGCAGAATTATCCTCTGAAATATTGCTGCTATTATTTTTTAAAATTGCAAGAAAATGTTCTGCCATTTCAGACCATTTATCTCTGTTAACAAGACACTTTTTTAGTTGGATAGATAATATACACCCATCTGGTGTGCAGTTTCTTCATTTACTCTGGTAATAATAACTAAAGGCATTTTTCCATTGCTTTGGCATTGTCCAGGCCAATCTTTTGCCTGTCCTGCTGTTGATGTGAGATGCAAAAAGGGAGAAGAAATTGGGACCTGGTTATAATACACAGACACGCCATTTAGAATGTCATTTCAGTATTGATGAAGGGAACAGTGCCTAAGTGTTAATGGAAGCAGAACCTTATATAAAACATCTCCAACCATTCAGAAAAGACATAGGGAAATGCCATAAAGCATTTTTATGTTACCTACTTTTCATAGACACACCCCATTCCCTTCTCTTCTATTTCATGAAATTCTCCAATACAAGGTCCACACATTTGCAAATTTGTGGGTACTGTGGAATTCAGAGGTTTTTTGTTTTTTGCTTTTTTTTTTGCTTGAGTTATGAAGACAGATAAAAGAATTACAAATAACTCGACCAACTTTTCATTTGGTTTAAGCTTTGTTTACAACACAATGAGAAGTAAAGCATGGAGATGATTTTCTGGATAATTCGAGGTAAAGGAAAATAATTTGCTTTAACTTCCCTGATGATCAGTAAAGACTGTTCTTCAGTATCTGTATAGTTACTTCATTTCTTTCTTTTCCTGTCTGCAGTCACAGAGTTGGCATGTTGGCGTAGATTTTGCTTGGGCATTCTAGAAGGGATTTTAAAAATTGTAGGAAAGTGTAAATTGGCAGGGGGTGGTGGCTCAGGCCTGTAATCCTAGCACTTTGGGAGGTCGAGGTGGGCGGATCACAAGGTCAGGAGTTCGAGACCAGCCTGGCCAACATAGTGAAACCCCCATCTCTACTAAAAATACAAAAAATTAGCTCAGCATGGTGGGCGGCGCCTGTAATCCCAGCTACTCGGGAGACTGAGGCAGGAGAATGGCTTGAACCTGGGAGGTGGAGGTTGCAGTGAGCCAAGATCGTGCCACTGCACTCCAGCCTGGGCATAGAGTGAGACAGACTGCAAAAAATAAATAAATAAATAGCGTAAATTTTGCCTCTAAAACTGTAAACTATAACTTTCCCCCTTTTCTTGTGTTTCTTTTTTTTTTTTTTTTAATTATACTTTAGGTT
>NW_026656951.1:0-5310 GCF_009828535.3 Hylobates moloch | reverse complement strand
TGAAGTCCCAGAGAAGACTTTAGAAATCATTTAATCCAATAAGACCAATTAGAGCAAAATGAAATTCTTAAAGGTATGAAATATGTAATAAGACATTCTTGATTTTTATTATTGGTCATGATTTTTAAAAACAGGTATTTTAACTGAAACTATCCTATTCCACAATTCTGGAAGACTTTATAAAAAGCCCAAAAGAAACAACTCACAGATGCTGAGATTCAGAGCTCTATCTGCAGGGTGTGAGGGAGAGGCTCTGAGTAGTGTTTCTCCATGACTTTTTTGAAAAAAACTGCTTCAAATAACACCCAGTGCCCTGTGTGACTTCAGGCCAAGTTCTTTACCTCTCTGGCCTCAGTTTCCTATCACTGAAATGAAAACCACAGCCACCGTGCAGGGAAGCTGTAGGATTTCTAGTATCATGTATGCAGTGGGTAGGTATTCCATATCTTTTTGATACGTGAATGCCTTGGTCAGGCTTCCTTCAGATTGGTTGATTTCATCTCCTTTACTTTTGGAGGGATTAATTTAGTTGGGCTTTTGGGCAGCTCAAATGCAGATGCAGCAAAGGACACTATTCAGATGAAAGGAAGGCAAAATTGAGTAGTTATGGTATGTAGTCATCAAATGGCAATCACAAATGTTTTAGTAATTTTTTTTTTTTTTTAAGAAACAGAGTCTTGCTCTGTTACCCAAGCTGGAATGCAGTGGCACAATCATAGCTCACTGTAACTTTTTAAACATTTTTTAAACTTTTTTTTTTTTTTTAGACAGAGTCTCACTCTGTTGCCCATGCTGGAGTGCAATGGAGCAATCTCAGCTCACTGCAACCTCCTTCTCCTGAATTCAAGTGATTCTCCTGCCTTAGCCTCTCTGGGATTGCAGGTACGCACCACCACACCCAGCTAATTAGCTCACTGTAACCTTGAACTGCTGGGCTCAAGTAATCCTCCTGCCTCAGTCCTCCAAGAAGCAAGGACTACAGGTGCATGCCACCACACCCAGGCAAACTTGAAAACTGTTTTTTTTTTTTTTTTTTTTTTAGAGATGGAGTCTTGCTACATTGCCCAGGCTGGTCTTGAACTCCTGGCCTCAAGTAATCTTCCCACCTCAGCCTTCCAATGTACTGGAATTACAAGTGTGAGCCACTGCACTGGCAGGTGATATTTTTACAAGTGTATCTAGTTGGATTTCCATGTATCTTCAACCAATTCGATTACTGTAAAGAGATGATGAGGATAACACCTGCTATCACAGATCCATTTGCTACCACTTTCCCCCACAATGGGGCCTGCTGCCTGTTATAATCTTTGAAACAGAAGCAAACAAGCAGAGATACTTCAAGAAACCTGAAATGCAAAAGGCTATCAAGAAAAGGTTTTAAGGCCGGGCATGGTGCCTTATGCCTGTAATCCCAGCACTTTGGGAGGTTTATAATCCCCTCACTTGAGGTCAGGAATTCAAGACCAGCCTGGCCAACATGGTAAAACCCCATCTCCACAAAAAAGACAAAAATTAGCCAAGTGTGGTGGCAGGTGCCTGTAATCCCAGCTACTCGGGAGGCTGAGGCAGGAGAAGTGCTTGAACCCGGGGGGGCAGAGGTTACAATGAGCCAAGATCGGGCCACTGCACTCTAGCCTGGGAGACAGAGTGGGAGACTCCGTCTCAAAAAAAAAATATATCTTTCAGGTTCAAGAGATTCTCCTGCCTCAGCCTCCCGAGTAACTGGGATTACAGGCATGCACCACCACGCCGGTGAATTTTGTATTTTTAGTAGAGACAGGGTTTCTCCATGTTGATCAGACTGGTCTCAAATTCCCAACCTCAGGTGATCCGCCCACCTCAGCCTCCCAAAGTGCTGGGATTACAGGTGTGAGCCACGGCGCCCGGCAAAAAAAAAAAAGATTTTAAAAAGAGCTTTAAATTTGCTTTCGAATGACACACAAATACAGAGCCCCAGGGGAACACATCCACAAGTACACACACACACACACACACACACACACACACACACAGAGCATATTTCTATCTAAGAAAATTCTAGGAAACTGAAGACCAGAAAATGTATGTACCTAAATTGTGACAAACGAGACAGATGAACACATCTTTGCAGAAGAAAAGTGACATAATCACTAGTACTAATGTCTTGGGTAAATTCTCAACTAGGCAATTGGTATTTGAGACAGGCAGGTCTAAACTACCATTCCTGACCATTTCTTTTGGATACAATACATTCTTATGCTTCTAGTCCTCAGAGCGGGTGTGGTATTGGGGGAGATGTTAAAACAGCTGCTGTCTCACCCCCGCAGTAAACTGTGTTTTAGCAGTTGACCCTGCTCACCCTACCCCTACTCCAGTTCAGTTTGCTGAGCTGAGGCACAGCACATAAAGCAAGATCCAGCCAGCTTTATTAGTTTCCTTTCTCACCTGCTGAACATCATTCACACGGAACTCTGTTAACCCTTCCTCACTCTTTCTCTGTGTGTAAGAAATATTAAATGACGTACTCACTGGAAAGCTAAACCATGTTTTTCCTCCCTGCTTAAACACTCAGTCAATTAACAACATACACAAGTCAACGTGGAGTTCTTGATACTCAAAGTGTGGTCTGTGACCAGGACCAGTGGTCCTGGTCTAGACACCTCATGGGCTCTTATTACAAATGAAGAATCTTAGCCTCTTCTCAGAACTGCTGAATTGAAATCTGCATTTTAACAAGATCCCCAATTCATTCACATGCACATTAAAGTATTTTATTAGCACTTTTTCTTTTCCTTTCTTTTCTTTTTTTTGAGACACAGTCTCACTCTGTCACCCAGGCTGGAGTGCAGTGGCACGATCTCAGCTCACTGCATCCTCAGTCTCCCGAGTAGCTGAGATTACAGGTGTGCTCCACCATGCCCGGCTAATTTTCTGTATTTTTAGTAGAGACAGGGTTTTGCTATGTTGGCCAGGCTGGTCTCGAACTCCTGGCCTCAAGTGCCCACCCACTTCAGCCTTCCAAAGTGCTGGGATTACAGGCATATGCCACTGCACCCAGCCTTCTTAGCACTTTTCTATGTGAAAAGCTATTATACACATTTTAAGTGAAGGTCGTTGAAGATGCGAGGTGTTTTGTTTTTCTTTTTTCTCTTGGGGCTAGCAAAAGGTATGTGAGATACTGAGAAGCAGCGAGGAGTCCTAAGGACTCAAGGGTTAATCCGACAATCAGGAGAGAAATCCCACATTTAACAAATACCAGATAAACACCAATCATAGGTGGAACCTTGGGCCAGGTGTCAGGGACTTAAGGATGAATGAAGACAGTGCCCATCCTCCCATTTAAAACATGTACTATACTATACTATACTATTGTACGTTAGGTGATTAAAGCTGCTACATTGAAAAAATACATTCTTGCTATGGGGGCTCAGAGGAAGAAGCAATCGATTCTTATTTGAGCAAACTTGAATACTCTACTTTTTGGCCATTCTTCATTAAAAGCTGAAAAGGCCATAAATATAAGTCAACTCCACATGAGTCAGAGAAGATTATGAAATTTTGATTTCTTGCTTATTGACGGTAACACATTCTACTTGTTTTGATAATGTCTCCCACCCAACCACTTACTGAAATGATGTTTCATATTATTTATTCAACTTCACATAAATTACAAATAAAAAGCCAAATGGCAACCACCTCTTAACAGGAGGGAATATTGGAATGGCCAGTTTGCCAGGGTCTGAGAGAAAGTGGGCCGATCCAAGCACAGCATTATTGTAGGAAAGAGTTGAGCAAGTTCTAAAAAACTGGGCCCTTGGAAAGCATTCAACTTACTTGTGAGTCAGATGTGTCTTCACTGCAAAGCTTCGTGATTTTGTTTAAAGTCAGTTCTCAGAATCACAGATCTATCCAGAACTCAAAGCTAAGTAGAAAACACACTCTAAAGCCAAATATAGATGACATTTGGATTGTCTACATGCTCCACTCTCCTCAAGCAGGGGAAACTGAAAGTTAACTAAGATACAGACATGCAGAGAAAAATGTTTCAAAGAATTATTCATATCGGATCCTGTTCCAAAGATGGTAGTCTGTTTCCCATGAAATCTTCTACTCGAGCACGATGAAACACTTTCCTAATGTCAGATGGGGCAGAGGCAGTGATAAATCAGGAAGAAGGTGATGAGGAGGAGGCAAGAGATTCTCTTGAGAGAGGGGGAAGCACGAGGAACACCCAGAAGGCTAAAGACGGTGAGAAAAAGAGCTCTGCACTCACCTCCCCAAGGGCTGAAGAATCGCTGGCCTCAGTAGGAGATCATCTACTGAGGAGAATTACTTGACGACCTAGGAAGGATGGTGTTTTGGCTCTGAAACTGTGACCTGAAGAATAGTTCTTACATTAGCAGGCTACTGTGGTGCTCACAATCACCTTGGTCCCATTGAACGTTTACGGGTTACAATATTCATAAATCACAGAATTTGGTTGCTAGAAGGGTCTTTTACCACCTCCTTCTACCCCCAGTCTCATTTCACAGACAAGAAAACTCAGGCTGAGAGGTTGGCTCACATAGCTAGCTAGCTGGTGGTGGCCAGCAGTCAGTCTGGCCTTCATCCTCTGACCCCTCTGCCCAGTGCTCTTCATATTATAACTCTGGTTTCTAACCTGGGTTCCCCAGACCTCTCCATCTCATTCAAGTCCACAGGAATACATGAACTATGACTCATGGACTCATAGTTCAGTATTTCAAAAAGTTTACTTGAATCTATATATTTGGCCAGGGGGAAGGGGGCAGGTAACACATTAACCTGCTTTGGGCTAAATTTAACTCAGTAATTCAATAATTCTAATTATAGAGATAGTAAGTTGGGACTCAAGCAACCTACGTCTAAAAATTTTGTAATGCTTATTGAAAAGGGTTGTCTGTACTTTGTTCCGATTTCTTTGTTCTGAGAATTTTATATTTTTGTTTTTCTGTTTTTTTGTTTGTTTGTTTGTTTGTTTTAGGCAGGGTCTCACTCTGACACCTAGGCTGAAGTGCAGTGGTGCAATCATGGCTCATTGCAGCTTCAACATCCTGGGCTCACGCAATCCTCCCACCTCAGCCTCCCAAGTAGCTGGGACCACAGGTGCACACCACCACGTCTGGCTAATTTGTAAATTTTTTGTAGTGATGGGGTCTCATTTTGTTGCCCAGGCTGGTCTCAAACTCCTGGGCTCAAGTAATTCTCCCATCTTAGCTTCCCAAAGTGCTGGGAATAAAAGTGTGAGCCACCGTGCCTGGCCTTCATAATTTTAATTATTAATAAGCTAACAGTTAAATGGTTAAAAAAAAA
>NW_026656950.1:0-5310 GCF_009828535.3 Hylobates moloch | reverse complement strand
AAACAGCTGATGTGGGTTGGGAAAATTAAGGATAAAAGATGTTTGGGAGGGAAAAGCCCACAAAGAGAAAGTATGCATGTTGTGCCTTCCTCTAACCCAAATTTTTAAAAAGGCAATTGGTTCATAAGTTTGGGGGTCATCCAAATCCAGAAATATAACCTTTGAAGAGTCACAAATCTTTGAGAGCTCAAAAACTACAAGAAAGAAACATTAGATCAATGTAAGAATTCAAAGGTTTTGTAGATAAATAGAAATGGGTTCCAAAGACAATTCACCTTACAGTATTTTGGTCAAAAAACAGCTTGAATGCACCTATCATCATTTGAAGATAAACAGAAAAAAAGAAGACAAAAATCTGAAATAAAAATAAAAGAAGAAAATAAACCTACACCTGAAAAAAAATTCAGAGCATATTTTTTAATGATGATCTATTCCATGAAGCAAACTTTTTAGACAGCAATTATTTTACTTGCTCAAGGAAATAAAGGCCAATATTAACTTAATCAAAGAAAACTTATCACATGTATTACCCATATGTATGCATGTTTTTCTATTTCAAACAGATACAGAAAGATAAATAGAGATAAAAAGGGCTTATTAGAGTTAATAAGAAAACAAGCATTCCTAATTAAAATATTAGAAATAAAATATGTAATTAATCTTGAAAAAAAAATCAGTGGAGATTGAGTAAATTATGCCAAAAACCAGGGAGGAATGCAAAATGATTAAACACAGATAGGACTGAAGGTATTCAACATAATATAAAGACAATGAATGAACAATGTATCACCATTCTTATTCACGAATAAAAGAGAACTATCAATATACAACAGGGGGAATAATCCTCAAAGATGATAGGTTATCTCAAAGAAAAACAAAATCTCAATCCATGGAATAAAAAGAAAAAAAAAAAAGAAAATGGCCTGCGACAACATCAAGATATGAAAATAATAAACACTGGTTTGCGAAGATAAGGAAAAGAAACAAAGGAAGATATAAAGGAAGAGCAAATATGTCTGTTAAAACAATAAATGTAAAAGTAATAAACTCACCTATGAAAAAGAAAAAAGCTCTTTAGGTTCAAACAAATAAACTTAAAAACACACATTAAAATAAAGGAAACTTAAAAATTGACATTGAAAAAAATCCTAAATTAATGCTAAAGAAATACAAAATGTGTGTGTATATGTGTGTGCACATATATGTGCTATTTCATTGATGTCAAAACCAAGGTTATAAGCACTGAAAGGGTTAAAGAGTTGGATTTTTGTTTGTTGTTTTGGAAAGGTATAATCCAATGTAATATATCAAATAATAAAACATGTGCCAAAATATTTATATACAAGAACACACAACTTTACTTCGTTCTAGTTTCATATGTTACATGTGACACTAGCATTTTCTAAGCTAAATATTGACTATATTAGACAATAAGCAATCATTTTGAGCCCTCATAACGTGGTACTGCTTATCAGTCAAATGGTGTGTTGTAACAGTGTTCCTTTTTCATTTGTTTGCTTTTTAAGAGCTCTATGTGTGAGTCAATTTGAATATCTCATTATTTTGTCCTTATTTCTTTATGAACATGAGTGGAAAATGGGAACATGAAAGTGTTAGTGTTAATATAATCAAGAGGAAGATCACCTGCTGAAGTGGGGCTACATGGAAAATAATAAGTGGCAACAAGTAGACAGAGTGTAATTCACATTTTCTGACCACAATAGGATAAATCTAAATTTAATAATGAAACCTCAACAGAGAGCTCCTTGGATTTAAGCAGGTAAACTGTATATACAAATATGAAGAAAAAAATAAAATTAAATAACATTTATTAAATAATGGCAACAGACTATTGAATATTGCCTGTAAATGGCAACGTGTAGTATAGATAATCTGGAACAATCTTTAAATTTACAGATTGAAACCTTAGGTGATTTTTATAAAAATCAGCATTTACAGGTCTATAGCAAATAAGCAGACAGCTTGCTACAAAGAACAACATCAAAAAATAAGTAAGGCTGGTATTCTAGCCTTTCTTGAACATATTTCAAAAGAGTCAAAAGACAATAGATGTGGTGTAATTTACATTTTCTGACCATGATGATATACATCTAAATTTGTTAAATGTTGGAACAATAGGAAAGTCATATATTTGTTACATTCCATTTGGTACCTCTCCACCTACTACCCACGCTATGTATACCCTTTTCTCCAACTTACTTTGACCACCATTGGATCTGGGCTCCCCTATTTTTGGTTTTCTGGGTAGCTTTTAGTCACTAAATATATATATATATATATTTTTTTTTTTTTTTTTTTTTTTTTTTTTTGAGACGGAATCTCACTCTGTCGCCCAAGCTGGAGTGCAGTGGCGCAATCTCGGCCCACTGTAAGCTCCGCCTCCCAGGTTCACGCCATTCTCCTGCCCCAGCCTCTCTGAGTAGCTGGGACTACAGGCGCCCGCCCCCACGCCCGGCTACCTTTTTTTTTTTTTGTATTTTTAGTAGAGATGGGATTTCACCGTGGTCTCGATCTCCTGACCTCGTGATTCGCCCACCTCGGCCTCCCAAAGTGCTGGGATTCCAAGCGTGAGCCACTAAATATATTGATGGGAGACTGAGGAGAGGAGAGTGAGCATTTTGACATCCCAGTTTCTTCTAGAGTTGAACCATTTGGTTGGAATTCTGTTTCCTGTTAGACCCCTGACTAATGCATGCAAATATAAGAAATTTTTAAAATCACACACACACTAACATAGATATAAAATACACTTAAATTAATTCTAAAACTATAAACTGTTAAAATATATTAAAATTAGACTCTTAACCTTAGTTTTGACAGAGGCCTCAAAACTATTCCAAAGAATAGGCAGCTGGGAATAGCATTAAAGTACCTGCCTATGGGGAACTTGTGAAGAGTTAGCTTAAAAATCCTTCTTTTTTTTTTTTTTTTTTTCTGAGACAGGGTCTCACTCTGTCGCCCAGGCTGGAATGCAGTGGTACAATCTCAGCCCACTGCAAGCTCCGCCTGCTGGGTTCAAGCCATTCTCCTGCCTTAGCCTCCCGAGTAGCTGGGACTACAGGTGCCCGCCACCACGTCTGGCTAATTTTTTTTCTATTTTTTTTAGTAAAGATGGGGTTTCAACGTGTTAGCCAGGATGGTCTCAATTTCCTGACCTCATGATCTGCCTGCCTCGGCCTCTCAAAGTGCTGGGATTACAGGCGTGAGCCACCACGCCCGGCCAAATTAGCTAAAAAATACTTTTGTCACCATTGGTCTTTCATCCGTCTTTAGATGGATAAAACAAACAGTCAACTGGGTACTGACTCTGGCTGTGGAATCTAAAGGGTCACAAAGAAACGTGGGGTGAAATGTTTTGAAACATAGAGTGGGAAGGCTGTAGTTTGGAAGAAATCTGCTCCTTCACTAATTAAACATTAGAAGCATGGGTTTCCCGTGGACCAGATGTGGACCAAGAGAGAAGGAGAGACACAGATAGAGAGAGATTGGTTTGGCAGGGTGAGGTGGTGGGTGCAGAGTAAGAGGCAGACAGATACAAAGGCAGAGATAAAGAATGCTGTCTCGAAGTTTTCTCAGCGAGATTATGCTCAATAGGGTACCATAGAAGGGCCATGGGATCTCAACAGAGAGGATCAGTAAAGAGGTAAACTACTAAGAACCAAGGAAACTACTGAGGTACTACTAAGATGGAAATTAAAAGTAGTCAGAAGGACAGCATCTCACTTATAGCAGAGAACTGGGATTGAGGCCAGTTTTAAAGAAGTGTAGTTCAGGAAACCTTTTCTCTACCTTACCTCTACTCTCACTTTTTGCAACCTATTTAACCTTGGACAGAAACTGACTCTGGCATAGGAAAGAAGGAAGAAGAAAACCACAACCCCCTCCCTCACTGTGCCCTAGAGAAAGACAGAAGATGATATGGAAATATAAACTAGTAAATTATTTTTAAAAGGTAAATAAATCCAAAATTTAAATTTTTAGAAGGGGAATCAAAAGTTAAATTATTATTCACAAAAAAATCAAGAAAATGAGAAAATTGCAAATGAAAAATAAGAAAAGGAAAGGAATAAAACCACAGATAAGAAGTAAATGAATAAATCACATAAAAAGAATGTTTTCTAGAGAAATGTAAGCTATCAAAATTGAGGTAAGGAGATGCAAAAATAATGAAAGCATATCCATAAAATAAACTGTAAAAGTTGTCAAAAATTATTTCTGACTGAACTGTCAGCTCTGCCTCTTACTTATAATGGATGATAAAAAACATACTGCTAATATTGCTCTCCCCTAAACCCACTACCCAGAAACATCACTGAATGACATTAAAGATATTTTTAAAAATATAAACCTCATAAGGAAAGGGGCAAAAAGAGAGAAAACAAAGGGAAAACATTGGGAACTCAAAGAAGAATTGTTGAATGGTAAATAGCCTTACAGAAAAAATATTCAAATATATAATATAAATCATTCCAAAGACTCAGCAATCAACAGTGCCAAGAACGTCTGGACCTGGACGCTGAGAAACCTAAGAAGGTGATATAACCCAGGGAGGATGGCGTGAGAAGAAGGCAGATCTCTCAACGTCTTCCAACTCCATCACATTAGAAAAATATACTTCTATATTGAGAGAGGAATTAAGTATCTCTTTGAATATTCAGAGCTGAATCTTGATCTTTCTTGCCGTCTTCTGACACCTGCCATCCTGAAACATGGCAAGCAGACTAGTATCAGGCTGGATATTGAAATAAACTTCTTAAAGAATTATCAGCAGCCCAAGAAGAAAGACCAGAGAAAAATGATTTTATAGCTCTTCCAACTAACAAATAACAAGGTCTATACATGTACTCAGAACCTAAGTTTTTGTAAGTTAATTATGAACATAAAATTAAGATATTCCATACATCTGAGAAAAGTTTCTTACATGAAAGATAGAAACTAAAACAGAAACAGAGGAAAAAAATCTCAGGGAACTAAAACTTAAAAAGGGAGAGAGGGAGTTTTCAAAACAAACAAACAAAATACATCATTAAATATTGGCAGAGATAAGATCCATGAATCATTCATCAAATATCAAGACACATTCCAAAAACAAGTAACAAAAAGTGCTCTTTGTATGTTAAAAATCACAACATCCTAAATGAAAACTTAAAGAAAACAGAGTCTCAAATATAAGGCTGAAGAAATCCCTGAAAAAGCAGGAGAAAAGAAGATCAACAGAACGAAATCAGAAGGAAAAAAATATATTAAAATCCTACTCTCCATTATACTCAATATTCCTAAAGAAATTCC
>NW_026656949.1:0-5311 GCF_009828535.3 Hylobates moloch | reverse complement strand
GAATGGAATGGAATGGAATGGAATGGAATGGAATGGAATGGAATGGAGAAATCAAATGTGAGCTGAGATTGTGCCATGGCACTCTAGCCTGGGTGACAGAGTGAGATCTTTTCGAAAGAAAGGAATTGAAAGGAATGGATTGGAATAGAATGGAATGGATTGTAGTGGTAGAAAGTGGAGTAGTATGGAAAGTAGTAGAGTGGAATGCAATGAAATGGAATGGATTAGAATGGAATGAAATAGGGTAGAATTGAGTGGAGTGGAGTGGAATGGAGTGGGATGCAATGGAATGCAATGTAGCGGAGAGGAGTGGTGTACAATAGCGTGGAGTGGAACGGAGAGGAGTGGAATGGAGAGGACTGGAATGGAGTGGACAGGAGTAGAGTGTAATGGAGTGGAACAGAATGCGAGGGAATATGATGGGGTAGAGTGGATTGGAGTGGAATGCAGTGGAGTGGAATGGAATGGAATGGAATGGTGAAATGAAATGTGACCTCAGATTATGCCACTGCACTCCAGCCTCGGTGACAGAGTGAGAACCTGTTGAAAGAAAGAAATTGATTGGAATGGATTGGAATTGAATGGAATGGAGAGAAGTGGAGTGGAGTGGAATGGAATGGGAAGGAATGGAATGGAGTGGAGTGGAGTGTGTTGGAGCGGAGTGCAGTGGAATGGAATGGAAGGAAATGGAATGGAATGGTGAAATGACATTTGTGATGAGATTCTATCACTGCACTCTCGCCTGCGTGACAGAGTGAGATCCTGTCAAAAGAAAGGAATTGAAGGGAATGAAGTGGAATTGAATGGAATGGAATGGAATGGAATGGAATCGAAATGGAGTGGAATAGAATGGAATGGAATGTTGTGGAGTAGAGTGCAGTGGAGGACAATGCAATGGACTGGAATTGGATGGAATAGAATGGAGTGGAGTTGAGCAAAGTGATGTAGAGTGGAGTGGAATGGAGTGGAATAGAATGGGATTGAATGAGATGGAATGGACTGGATTGTTCTGGAGTGCAGAGGAATGGAATAGAATGGGATGGAACGAGATGCAATGGAGTGGATTGGGGTGGAGTGGAATGGAGTAAAACGGAGTGGAATGGAATGGAATGGAGTGGAATGGAATGGAATGGAGTGGAATGGAATGGAATGGAGTGGAGTGGAGTGGAGTGGAATGGAATGGAATGGAGTGGAGTGGGATGGAATGGAATGGAATGGAATGGAATGGAATGGAGTGGAATGGAGTGGAGTGGAATGGAATGGAGTGGAGTGGCATAGAATGGAATGGAATGGAATAGAATGGAATGGAATGGAATGGAGTAGAGTGCAGTGGGGTGGAATGCAATGGGAAGGAATGGAATGGAGTAGAGTGGAATGGAATGGAATGGTGAAATGTGAGCTGAGATTAGACCACTGCACTCCATACTGGGTGTCCAAGTGAAATCCGAGTGGAGTGGAGTGGAAGGGAATGTCAGGAAGTGGTGAAAAGAAATGAGAGCTGAGATTGTGGCACTGCACTCTCGCTAGAGTGACAGAGGGAGATCCAGTCAAAAGAAAGGAATTGAAAGGAATGGAGTGCAGTGGAATGCAATGGGATGGAATGGAATGGAATGGAGTGTTGTGGAATGGAGTGGAGTGGAATGGAGTTGAATGGAAATGGATTGAATAGAATGGAGTGGAGTTAAGTGGAGTGGTGTGGAGTGCAGTGGAAAGGAGTGGAAAGGAATGGGATGGAAAGAGATGGAATGCAGTGGATTTGAGTGGAGTGGACTGGAGTGAAATGGAGCAAAATGTCATGTAATGGAATGGATTCGTATGGAAAGGGATGGAGTGGATTGGAGAGGAATAGAGTGTATTTGAGTGGAATGAAGAGTAATAGAATGGAATGCAGTGTAAAGGAATGGAATGGAATGGAAAGGAATGGAATGGTAAGGAATGGAATGGTATGGAATGGAATGGAATGGAATCGAATGGAATGGAATGTTGAAATGTGAGTTGGAATTGTGACAGTGCACAACAGCCTGGATGACAGGGAGAGATCGTGTCAAAGGAAACGAATGGAACGAAATACAGTGGAATGGAATGGAAAGGAATGGAATAGAATGGAATGGAGTGGATTGGAGTGCAATGCACTGGAATGGAGTGAAGTGGAGTGGATTCGGGTCGGGTGGAGTGGATTGGAATGGAATGGGATGGATTGGAATGGATCAGAATGGAGGGGAGTAGAGTGGAATGGAGTGGAGTGGAATGGAGAGGAATGGAAGGGAATGGATTGGAGGGGAGTAGTCTAGAGGAGAGTGTAGTTGAATGGAGTGGAGTGGAATGGACTGGAGTGGAGTGGAATCAATTGGAATGGAATGGAATGGAACGGAATGGAATGGAATGGGATGGAATGGTGAAATATGAGCCAAGATTGTGCCACTGCACTCCACCCTGGGTGACCGATTGAGATCCTCTCGGAAGAAAGAATGGAATTGAAAGGAGTGAAATGCAATGGAATGCAATGGAATGGGGTGGAGTGGAGTGGGATGGAGTGGAATGGAGTGGAGTGGAGTGGAATGCAATGGAATGGAATGGAGTGTACTGGAGTGGAGAGGAGTGGACTGGATTGGAATGGTAGGGAATGGAATGGAATGGAGTTGAGTTGAATGAAGTTGAGTGGGGCGGATTGGAATGTGTTGCCGTGGAATGGAATGGAATGGAATGGAATGGAATGGAATGGAATGAACTGGAATGGAATGGAATGGAATGGAATGCAATGGAATGGTGAATTCAAACATGAGCTGAGATTGTGCCATGACACTCTAGCCTTGGTGACACAGTGCGATCTTGTTGAAAGAAAGGAACTGACAGGAATGGATTGCAGTAGAATGGAATGGAGTGGAGTGGTAGGGAGTGGAGTAGTATGGAAAGCAGTAGAGTGGAATGCAATGAAATGTAATGGATTAGAAAGGAATGGAATGTGGTAGAATTGAGTGGAGTGGATAGCAGTGCAATGGAGTGGGATGCAAAGGAATGGAATGGAGTGGAGTGGAGTGGTGTAGAGTAGTGTGGAGTGGAACGGAGAGTAGTGGAATGGAGAGGAGTGGAATGGAGTGGAGTGGAGTAGAGTGTAATGGAGTGAAATGGAATTCGAGGGAAAGTGATGGTGTGTAGTTGATTGGAGTGGAATGCAGTGGAGCGAAATGGAACGGAATGGAATGGACTGGAATGGTGAAATGAAATGTGACCTCTGATTATGCCACTGCATTCCAGCCTCGGTGACAGAGTGAGAATCTGTTGAAAGAAAGGAACGGAATGGAATGGAGTGGAATGGAATGGAATGGAGAGAAGTGGACTGGAATGGAATGGGAAGGAATGGAATGGAGTGGAGTGGAGTGTGTTGGAGTGGAGTGCAGTGGAATGGAGTGGAAGGAAATGGAATGGAATGGTGAAAGGAAATTTGTGATGAGATTCTAGCACTGCACTGCCACATGCGTGACATAGTGAGATCCTGTCAAAAGAATGGAATTGAAAGGAATGGAGTGGAATGGAATGGAATGGAATGTTGTGGAGTAGAGTGCAGTGGAGGACAATGCAATGGAATGGAATTGGATGGAATAGAATGGAAAGGAGTTGAGTGAAGTGGTGTGGAGTGGAGTGGAATGGAGTGGAATAGAATGGGATGGAATGGGATGGAAAGAGTGTATTCGGGTGGGGTGCAGTGGAATGGAACAGAATGGGATGGAATGAGATGGAATGGAGTGGATTGGGGTAGAGTGGAAAGGAGTGGAATGGAGTAGAACGGAATGGAATGGATTGGAATGGGAGTGAATGGGATGGAGTGGAGTGAGTGGAGTGGAGTGGAGTGGAATGAAGTGGAATGGAATGGAGTGGAGTGGAATGGAATGGAATGGAATCGAGTGGAATGGAATGCTGAAACAAAATGTAAGTTAAGATTGTGACAGTGTGCAACAGCCTGGGTGACAGTGAGAGATCCTGTCAAAAGAAACGAATGGAATCGAATGGAGTTGAATAGAATGGAATGGAATAGAATGAATGGAGCGGAGTTGAGTGTAGTGGAATTGCGGGGAGTGGACTGGAATGGAGTGGAGTGGAGTGAATTGGAGTGGGGTGCAGTGTAGTGGAATAGAGTGGAATGGAATGGGATGGATAGGAATGGAGTGGAATGGAGTGGACTAGACTGAAATGGAGTGGAATGGAGTGGAATGGAAGGGAATGGAATGGAATGGAGTGGAGTGGTGTTGTCTAGAGTAGAGTGTAGTGGAATGGAGTGTAAAGGAATGGAGTAGAGTGGAGTGCAGAGGAATCGAGTTGAATGGAATGGAATGGTGAAATGTGAGCTGAGATTATACCACTGCACTCCACACTGGCTGTCCGAGTGAGATCCTGTCAAAAGCAAGAAAGGAATGGAAAGGAAAGGAATTGAATGGAATGAAATGGAATGGAGTGGAGTGGCGTGGAGTGGAATGGGGTGAAATGGAGTGGTGTGCAGTGGAGTGGAATGGAATGGAATGGCGTGTAGGGGAGTGCAGAGGAATAGAGTGGATTGGAATGGGAAGGAATGGAATTGAATGGAGTTGAGTGGAATGGAGTGGAGTGGCATGGATTGAACTGTGTTGGAGTGGAATGGAATCGAACGAAATGGAATGCATTAGAATGGCATGGCATGGCATGGCATGGAATGGAATGGAATGGAATGGAATGGAATAGAAAGTTGAAATGAAATGTGAGCTGATATTATGCCACTGCTTTCCAGTCTGGGTGACACAGGGAGATATTGTCGAAAGAAAGGAATGGAAAGGAACGGAGTGGAATTGAAGAGAATGGAATGGAGTGGAATGAAGTTGTGTGGAAAGGAGTGGTGTGTAGTGGAGTAGAGTGGAATGGAAAGAAAGGGAATGGGATAGAATGGAATGGGGTAGAATTAAGTGGACTGGAGTGGAGGGGAATAGAGTGGGATTTAATGGAATGGAATAGAGTTCAGTGGAGTGGACTGGTGTAGAGTAGAGTGGTGTTGAATGGAGAGGTTTGGAATGGAGTTGAGTGGAGTGGAGTGTAATGGAATTGAATGGAATGCGAGGGAATGTGATGGAGGGGAGTGGATTGGAATGGAGTGGAGTGGAGTGGGATGGAATGGACTAGAATGGTGAAATGAAATGTGAGCTTAGATTATGCCACTGCCCTCCAGCCTGGGTGACAGAGTTTGATCCTTTTAAAAGAAAGGGATAGAATGGAATGGAGTGGAATGGAATGGCATGGAGTGGAATGGAATGGAATGGAATGGAATGGAATGGAATGGAATGGAATG
>NW_026656948.1:0-5311 GCF_009828535.3 Hylobates moloch | reverse complement strand
CCTAATGCTAAATGATGAGTTAATGGGTGCAGGAAATCAACATGGCACATGGATACATATGTAACAAACCTGCACATTGTGCACATGTACCCTAAAACCCTAAAGTATAATAAAAAAAAAATTATGGAAAAAAAAATAAATAACTTCAGCAAGATAGGTCGGCAGGGCGAAATGATTTTTCTAAGACTCCATTAGGAAGGATCAGATGACCACCAGGATGAGCTTTTTCTTTCATTTCTCACCTGTGTGGGTTCCCTGAGCTCCTGAGGCTGGCCGCACTGCAAATGCAAATTATTAGTTGCCATTTGAGAAGTCTTAATTATCTGGATCCATTGGAAACCTTGTCAGTTACTTGAAACCAAGAGGTCGATAGCTCTAATCAATGCTGGGCCATTAAGGCACCCCGAGCGCTCAACAGACACAGCCGCAGCCCCACACACAGAACTCACGATGCCCGAGGAACATTCACTTTCTAAAAAGAGAACAGAAAACTCTTTAGGTTGGACTGTGTGATCACTGACGAGGTGGGCATATGTAACCACAGCTGCCAGGAGGGTACAGAATTAGATTAAGATCTTTCATTTTAGGTGGTCAGAAAGGTTTTGCCTTTTATCCCCCTCAGAAAATGGGTTGTTAATCTTTAAAGTGAATCAAACCTGAGGGGCCCTCTCATGTCTCCCCTACAGACCCATCTCATTCCAGAGAACCTTGACTGGACAAAGGAGAGATGAACGCTTCTCTTGTGGCTGTCATTGCTTTGCTGGGAGACCTCTCAACTCCTCTGGGGCTGGGAGATGTGGCACCTTAACCTCCCTCCTTGGATGTCCTAACATGATCAGACATAGCACTGCCAGCCCGTCCCTCCATGGGTCTCCTTTGTCACACTAAGTGGCACCTTACTGTGGCTCCAGCCAAACATTGGAGAGTCATTCGTTCTTCTCTTTCCCTCAATATCCCACACACACACCCACTCACCAGCAGGTCCTATTGGCTCCACCTCCAAAATGTATTCTGAATGCAGACCCTGCCCTCCAGGGCCTTTGTCCCCACCCTGGTCTAGACCCCCACTGTCCCTTTTCTTGCCTCAGTGACAGAGATGACCTTTTAATTGGCCTCCCTGCTTTGCCCTTACCCCCAACAGAGCATTCTGCATAAAGCGGCGAAAGTGATCATTGCCAAGTGTAAATCGAAGGAGTTGTTATGGGTGGAATCATGTGCCCTATAATGGTATGTTGAAGTCCTAACCCCTGGTACCTGTGAAGGTGGCCTTATTTGGAAACTGGGGTTATGCAGATGTGACTGGTTAAGATGAGGGTAGGCCGTAGACCCAAGACGACTGGTCTTCTTATAAGACTCAGAGACACAGACATGCAGAGTCATGCCAGGAGAAGGCTATGTGAAGACAGAGGCAGAGACTGGAGTGAGGGGTCCCCAGGGGCTGTTGGCAACCAGCAGAAGCTGGAAGAGGCAAGGATGGATCCTCCCTGGAGCCTCCAGAAGTAGTATGGCTCTGCAGACACCTTGATTTCAGACTTCTGGCTTCCATCCTCTGTGGGAATGAATTTCTGTTGTTTTAAGCTATCTAGTTTGTGGTGATTTGTTACAGCAGCCCTAGAAACTGATACAGATGGGAAAAACAGCAGCTTTCCAGTGAGGAATCCTGGCAGTCACCACCCTATTGAAGGTAACAAGGTTCATGCCACCAGGGATAGGTCTTCTTGCAACCACTTACTCTCCGATATGATACAATGTGATAAGAAGGGCACTCCATCTTCTTCCTCAAAACCCATAGCCTCAGCCTAATCACGAGAAAACTATAGACAAATCCAAACTGGGGAACATTCTGCAAGATGCTGACTGCTACTCTTCAAAAGCACCAGGTCATGAAAACTAAGGACAGACCCAGGAGTTGTCACAGATCGGAGGAGCCTCAGGAGCCGGGATGACTAAATGCAGCGTAGGATCCTCGATAGGATTCTGGGACAGAGAAGGGACATCAGTGAACAAGCCACTGAAATCTGAATAAAGTCTGTAGCTTAGTTAAGAGTGTTGCATCAGTGTTAATTTTTAGCATTGATAAATGGGCCATGGTTATGTAAGATGTTAACATGAGAGGAAGCTGGTGAAGGGTAGACAGAAACTCTCTGTGCTGCCTTTGCAACTTTTCTGTAAATCTAAAATTATTTTCAAATAATCAAAAAAATCCAAACCTTCCTTTTGCACTTAGTATAAAATTCAAATTCTTAACCAAAGCCTGCCGAGGCCCCATGGCCTCTCCTGCCTTTTTTGTCCCATGTGGCTCCATTCACCCACCCTCAATTCCCCAAACATCCAGGCCAGTTCCTACATGAGGACCCTTGTCTTGGCTGTTCCTCTTCACCAGAAAGTTCTTCTCACTGAGTTTTAAAGAACTGGTGCCCAGTCCCTTTCTGTCACTCAATCTAAATGTCTCTTACCTTCCTTCCTCCATCGCTCGGTCATTCTCTGCCCCATCGGCCTATTTGAATTTTCCAAGTCACCCTAATTTCTGGTTTTGTCCATATTTGTCAATTTATCAACTGTTTATCTCTTTCTCTAGAAAGCCAACTCAGTAATATTAAAGATATTATCTATCGAGTCCATAGATAAATTTCTAGCTCATAGCAGGAGAGCCACAAATGATTATCCAGTGAGGGAACAAATGAAGGATGAATTGGAGAATCTCTCTGAGACTGCTTTTTCAACAGTAAAGAATGCAAAAAATATGCTTTTCTCCAGGACTTGTTTTATGATGGACTAGCCCCAAATATACCATGTAATATAACCTGGATATTACTAATATATTATTAATAGAGCACAGTGCCCAGCACACCTGGTGTCTGCTCTTTCTGCCCATCCCAGCAGGTGGCAGAGCTGGGGTCTGTGGTCTCACAGCAGAGCAGGAGCAGGGACTAGAGAGTGCCAGAATTTCTCCTGTGGACTTGGAACCAGCCAAGGATACTGTGGAGAGAGAAATGAGGTGCACTCATTGAAAAGTCCTAGGTGCCGGATGGAATGTAAGAGACCCACATGAGAAGCTGGAACTGCCAACAAGCAACTACACACTGCTCTTGGCAGTGGGTCATGAATAACGTATTTGCTACCCATGACACAGGTGCTGGGGTTTTAGCATCCACGCTTTCATTCCAGGTAGCAGGAGGGAGAATTGAGGAAGGGCAAAAGGCGATTCCCAGGTGAATAAGATCCCTTTGCAGGAGCACTTTGGGAAGCGCATCCAGCAATTTCCCCTCATATCACATCCACTGAACCCAGCCACACAGCCAAGCCCAAGACCAGGGCAGCTGGGAGGTGGACTCTCTTAGCAGGTCATTGCTCTCGCTAACAAAATGGGAGTTGTATTGGTTTGTTGTTAGGGAAGAAGAGAATAGACATGGGCGGGTGACCAGCGGACCCTGTCCCAGGTGGCTTCTGTCCAAGTGGCTCTTGTCAGGGACTATCATGACTCTGGTAGGCTTGGCCCAAGATGACTGGTATCCCAGAAGGAAAGAAGTGCACCAGGCAGGGGCAGGGCAGGGGTGGTCTCTGCAAGACGGCTGTCCTTGCAGGTGAAAGATGACCAGCACATTAGTCCAGTGCCTAAGAGGGGCTGTGTATCTGGGCTGATCAGAGTCAAATACATTTTAAAAAACCAAAAGCTTTCTCTTGTAGTTAGAATGAATCCAAATTCTTAACCAATCCCCTGTGGCCTCCCCTGACTCCTCTGACACAGGAGGGTCTGAGCTGCAGGCTGAGGAACAACAGGACCATGTGGCAGCTGCATGAAGCTGGCTGGCCCAGCTTATCTGGGTAGGAAAACGGTGGTCAGGCCCGGTAGAGAGGGGTCTGGCAGGCTTAGGTTCCAAACAGAGGAGCTAGGTTCAAGGCCAAGGCTCCAGCCTCGCACCTGGAGGACCTGGATCTCATCTGGAACTGGAAAGGACTCTAGTCTTCTGCCCAGCACTGGGTACCAGGGTATAGAGAGCAGCATGGCCTCACAGTCCATTTTTTTTTTAATAGAGTTCTTTCAGTTTTGAAATAAGCAACCATAAGCACTGACAGGTGAGGTACATGCCACTAGACACTAAATGTTTAAGGAAATCCAAGCATCAGATACCCGAACCCTCATGATGACCGATGGTGGTTGAGTTCCACGGGCTGCCCCTCCTCCCATCCCTGCTTCTCTGCCTCTGCATGACCCTGGACCACTCTGACTGCCTCCAAACTGGAGTCTCGGCCTCCCTCCCCCTCGGCCTCCAGGCCATCCTCCACTAACTGATGGAAATGATGGTTCTAAAACCAGCAACACTGGCCTCACCCGGGAGCTTGTGGGAAATATAGACCCTCAGGTACCACTCAGACCTAGGGAGTCTCCATGTGCATTTTCACGTTATCCCCAGGTGATTCCTCTGCACAACAGAGTTTGGAGAGCATGGTTCTAACTCACACCCCAACCAGGCCATGTCTTCCAGCATCGAGGCAGAGGGCCCAGACACCTGTGCATGATCCGGTAAGACATGGTGTGTCCTCCCAGCCCACCCACCCACCTCACCAATCTCATCTCCCTCCACTTGCCCAGAACCTTCATTTCAAACATAAGGAGCTTCTTACCACCCCCTAGATGCTGCCACATGTCCCCACATCTGGACCTTGCAGTCATCTTGCTATCGCAAATTCATTCCTTCCACAAAGATGCTCAGGGCTCAGTGCGGGGGACCCAGGGGGCTGGCCCTCATGGAGCCTGGAATATACACAGGGAAGATGATTAGGAGGGAAGCCTGGTGCCAAACATTAGTTGATTAAAGACACCTGTGTAAGTGCCACAAAGACTTTCTGGCTGAGAGGAGCACACAACAGGGGCCTAACCTAGAACTCTCCTGATAAGGTTTGGCTGTGCCCCCATCCAAATCTCATCTTGGATTGTAGCTCCCCAAATCCCCACATGCTGTGGGAGGGACCTGGTGGGAGGTAACTGAGTCATGGGGACAGTTTTTTCCCATGCCGTTCTCATGATAGTGAATAAGTCTCGAGATCTGATGGTTTTATAAAGGGCCATTCTCCTGCACACGCTCTCTTGCCTGCCGCCATGTAAGACATGACTTTGCTCCTTATTCACCTTCTGCCATGATTGTGAGGTTTCTCCAGCCATGTGCAACTGTGAGACCATTAAACCTCTTTTTCTATGTGGCACATATACACCATGGAATACTATGCAGCCATAAAAAATGATGAGTTCGTGTCCTTTGTAGGGACATGGATGAAACTGGAAAACATCATTCTCAGTAAACTATCGCAA
>NW_026656947.1:0-5311 GCF_009828535.3 Hylobates moloch | reverse complement strand
CCCATCACAGCCTGCTGCAGCTGCGAAGGTGGTCCTAAGGTCAGCCATATGCAGTGGTCTAGGTCTGATTTCTCCCGCAGTCGCCTCAGAGCACACAGCCCGTGCTAAGGGATCTGTGCCTCCCCATCTCATTCCCTGCACTGGCCTCTCCTGAGAACGTCTCTTTCACACACTTTCATACTCCTCCCCTGCCCCAGCACTCCTCATCAGACGAAATGAGCCTCTCTCATGTCCCGGGTAAGCCTAGTTAGGCTCCCACATTCACACACATAGACACACCACTTGGACCCCAGGACACCTCATCAGACTAAACGAGCCTCTCTCATGTCATGGGCAGGAGGTTCACATGCGCCCACACACTCCTAGTTCCTTTCTCCAGATTCAGTGAACCACTTTCACTTTACTAGTGGGGACATGAGGTTCATCCAAGTTGGCAAGCCACTCCTGCCACCCCCAGCTGCGTCTGGGTTGGATTAGTGGCTGTTCCCCAAGAGATCAAGCTCCCCTTCATCCTTATGGGACGGGCTTCCTTGCCTTGGGCCCTTGCTCCTTACCATGGTTCCTGAAGTGCTGGTATCATCCTGCAACCCCATCCCCAGTTCCGTTGCACTGCTGGGCAGGCCACTGGGATGCAGGGAGAGCCAGTCTCCATCCAGGTGAAGCTTCCCCGCAGTGCGCCTTGGATGCTGGGTCTCCCCTGGCCCCGGGGCTCTATTCTCACAGGCAAAGGAGACAATAAATCTGTCGTCTCCAATCCCAGGCAAGCCCCCAGAAATGTTGCAGGATTTTTAAGGAATCAGAGAGACCAATGGGGTTCAGGAGGATATTTATTATTTAGGTGCATTTGTCCAGTTGGATTAACATCCAAAGGACTGAGCCCTGAACAAAGATTTAAGTTACCTTTTAAGCATTTTGTGGGGTGGGGGGAGATCTGTGGAGGGGGATCTGTGGAGGGGGAAGCATACTACAGAAGTGAGAAACAAAGGCAGTTATTCAATCAATTGAGACATGCATTACATCATTTCTTACTTTTCAAGGGAAAACATGTTTTGTGACTTGAGTTTATCTGTGACCTTGCAGCTTCACATCTAGGGAAATAGGGTCTTCACAATGCCTGGGAAAGGAGGAGAGATAATGCTCACTAACCACAGAAAAACAGGCAGTTATATTTTAAAGGACTCCAGCTCTTTCTCTTCTCAGGGGAATTGAGTTTTCTTACATACAACTGAGTTTCTGCTTACACACACTTTAATTTCTTTTAATTCCTGTTCCAATAAGAAATAAAATAAATCATTGTATCAAAGAGACATCTACATCCCCATTTTTACTGCAGCACTATTCACAATAGCCAAAATTTGGAATCAACCTAATTGTCCAACAACAGATGGATGGATAAAGGAAATGTGGTATATATACCACATGGAATACTATTCAGCCATAAAAAGTGAAATTTTGTCATTCATTACAACATAGATGGAACTGGAGGAAATTAAGTGAAATAAGCCAGGAACAGAAAGTTAAACTCCACATATTCTCACTCATATGTGGAAGCTAAAAAGAGCTGATCTCACAGGTGTCAAAGGTAGAATAGAGAATACTAAGGCTGGGAAGGGTTGGGGGAAGGGAGGGATAGCAAGATATTCACTAAAGGCTACAAAATTACAGAGGGACAGGAGGAATAAGTTATAGTGTTCTATGCCACTGTAGGATGACTATAGTTAACAACAGTATATTATAGTTAACAACAGTATATATATTGTATATTAATATGTATTATATAGTACAATATATATTAGATTACATAGTTCAAAATGGCCAGAAGGAGAATACTGACTGTTCCCAATACAAAGAAATGATAAATGTTTGAGATGATGGATATGTTAATTACCCTGATCTAATCACCACACATTATATATATGGAAATGATACTTTGTACCCCATGAATATGTACAGTTATTTCACAATTTAAAAATAAATTTTTAAAAAAAGAATTAGTTTCCTGAGTTCCAATCTGTTAGAATAAATCAAACCAAAGTTATTGTTCTGTTTGCTTAATTTATCCATATAATTGCTTCAATTAGCCCCATTGTTTTTCAAGTGAGAGATACTTTTTGAGAAATGAAGATGCTGAGAGATTATAACAAAATACATCCTTTGACTCTGTCTTCTAGGGTCTTAATATATACAGTAGTCCTCTCTTGTCGGAGGTTTTTGTTTTGGCTTCTTTGATTCAGTTTAGCTTTTTAGTTTAGGTTCTGCTTTTTTATTTTTTGTTGTTTTGAGACAGTGTCTCACTCACTCTGTCTCCTGAGCTGGAGTGCAATGGCATGATCTCAGCTCACTGCAGCCTCTACCAACCAGGCTCAAGTAATCCTCCCATCTCAACCTCCCCAGTAGCTGAGACTACAGGCATGCACCACCATGCCTGGATAATTTTTGAATTTTTTGTAGAAACCCACCTGCCTTGGCCTCCCAAAGTGCCACAATTACAGGCATGAGCCACTGTGCTCAGCGTTATCTGAGGTTTTGCTTTCCACAGTTTCAGTTATCTGTGGTCAACCATGGTCCAAAATATTAAATGAAATATTCCAGAAATTAACAATTCATAAGTTTTAAATTGCAGGCCAATCTGAGTATTATGTTAAGATCATAAGCCACCCTACTCTCTCCTGCCCAGGAACTGAATCATCCCTTTGTCCAGCATATCCATGCTGTAGATGCCCCCTGCAGATTAGTCCCATAGTAGCCATCTGAGTTATCAGATTGACAGTTGCAAAATCACAGTGCCTGTGTTCAAGTAACTCTTATTTTAATTAATAATGGGCACAAATAGTGTGAGAGTATGATGCTGGCAATTTGGATATGCCAAAGAGAAGCCATAAAGTGCTTCCTTTAAGTGAAAAGAAGTTCTCAACTTAATAATAAAACAAATACTCTGCTGAAGTTGCTAAGATCTATGGTAAAAACAAATCTTATATTTGTAAAATTGTGATAGAGGAAAAAAAATTTATGCTAGTTTTGCTGTCACACATCAAATTACCAAAGTTATGGCCATAGTGTGTGAAAATGAGATGGGATAGTTCTCTTGACCTCCTTCACGAGCAGGAACTGGAGTGGCTCATTTCACTCAGTTCACTGTTAGCCATTCGTGGGAAGGAGCATGCAAGTGAGCAAGTGTGGGAGCCAGAGGGAACAAACACTGAAACTGTCTGGTCACTCCTCTCCGGTGGGAGCAGGCTCTTTGTGGGTCCCACAGCAGCATCCAAGTGTGTTACAACCAGCTCTTTCAGCTCTGCCACCCAGGGATGGACAAGTGCCAACCAGCTCAGTGGAAATTCAGGGTGGTAGCCCTTGCCATCTCGGCACCCAGGTTCCTGTCCAGTCCAGGAAGAATCAGGTCACATGAACTGTTTGAAAGGAGATGCATGAGGAAGACTTTATTGAGTGGTGGGTGGCTTTCAGCAGAAAGAGAGGCTGGAAATGGGATGGGAAGGTGATCTTTCCCTGAAGCCATACTGTCTGAAGTTAGCCACATCTATCCATAGTCTCTGATGCTCAGTTGCTTCTCTGATCTCCACTCAGCCTCTTGTTTCTTCCACACTCAGCTGCTTGTGTTGCCCTGCCAGATGAAGTCTTTTATGGGCACAGGATAGGGGTGGGGCAATCCAAAAAGGCAATGTTCAGTTGGAAAAAAGGGGTCATCTGTTTTCACTGAAGGCTGTAGATCCAGGTTTAAAGGTGGGGTTTAGTTGGGAGCCCAGCCCTTCTGTATGTATAAGTGCTTAGTTAAGATGGAAAAGACATGAAGTTTGTAGGTAAAAGACATGAACATTATCATATTCTGATTTACAGCAATCGAGTTCATTACTATCCTCAGTTTCAGGTATCCACTGGGGATCTTGGAATGTATCCCCTGCTTATAACATGGGACTACTATAAAGGCAAATCACAAAAATTTAAGATTAATGATACAAGGTTTTTAAACTTCCACATCCACACAGATTAAGCCTGTCTCTCCATCTTATTCTTAAGATAAACAAGTAAATTAAATGGAAATGTGGTAAGAATCACTATCTGCATCTATCAAATTTCTTGTTAGCACTAATTTTTCCAAGTAGCCCAAGGGTATGGTGTTGCTTTTTGCTTATTATTTGGGTAAAAAAGGTTCATTCCAAATAGTTCTAATTGGTCCCTCATACCAAAGTAACTTTACTTCAGAGATCAGGTACCCTATATAGATACTTTATATAGACATTTATACATCCATCAAGAATTAAGGTTTGAAAACCTCCCCCTAGATTTCAGGGGATGTCCAAGCAGAAGTTTGCTGCACAGTGGAGCCCTCATGGAGAACATCTACTAGGGCAGTGTGGAAGGGAAATATGAGGTGGGAGCCCCCATCCAGAGTTCCCACTGTGGCAGGGCCTAATGGAGCTGTGAGAAGAGTGCCACCATCCTCCAGACCCTAGAATGGTAGATTCACCAACAGCTTGCACTATGCACCTGGAAAAGCCACAGATACTCAATGCCAGTCATGAAAGCACCTTGGAGGGAGCTGTACCCTTCAAAGCCATGGGGGAAAACCTGCTCAAGGCTGTGGTAGCCCACCTCTTGCATCAGTGTGACCTGGACATGAGACGTGGAGTCAAATGAGGACATTTTGGAACTTTAAGCTTTAATGACTGCCCTATTGGATTTTGGAGTTGCATGGGTACTGTAGCCCCTTTGTTTTGACCAATTTCCCCTGTTTGGAATGGGTGTATTTACCCAATGCCTGTACTCCCATTGTATCTAGGAAGTAACTAACTATGCTTTTGATTTTACAGGCTAATAGATGGAAGGGACTTGCCTTGTCTTAGATAAGACTTTGGACATTTGGGTTAATGTTGGAATGAGTTAAGGCTTTAGGGAACTGTTGGGAAGGCATGATTGTGTTTTGAAATATGAAGATATGAGATTTTGGAGGGGCCAGGGGAGGAATGATATGGTTTCGCTGTGTTCTCACCCAAATCTCATCTTTAATTGTAGTTTCCATAATCCCCATGTGTTGTGGAAGGAGCCTGGTGGGAGATTATTGAATCATGGGGACAGTTACCCTCATGCTGCTGTTCTCATGATAGTGAGTGAGTTCCGTAAGACCTAGTGGTTTTATAAGGGGCTTTTCCCCGTTTTGCTCAAGCAAAACAAAGTAATACTTTGGTTCACCGAAGGCTCTGTGTGGTGCCGCTTTCATGGAATAAAAATAATAAGCCCCTATCAAAAATGCTTTTACGTACATTTTCTTATCTAGCTTACATAAAAATCTGGAGCT
>NW_026656946.1:0-5312 GCF_009828535.3 Hylobates moloch | reverse complement strand
TAGAATGTCCAGATAAAAGCTCCTGTTTAGAGACTGGAGAGAAAACTCAAACCTGAAGGCCCATGAACTGTCTCAGTCTGGGGAGAACACATGTAGGAAAGGCTACAGAATCTGATATAAGAAGCCTAATTTCAGATTGACCCATATAGCTTTACAATTGTGAATAATTACCTTACTTTTCAATCCTCTGTTATTCTCTCATCAATGAAAAAAGTGAACCAAATAGTCTCCCATATCCCTTCCAATCTTAACATACTCTGACTTTATGATTAAAGAGTGATACTCACTGGGTGCAGTGGCTCACGCCTGTAATCCTAGCACTTTGGGAGGCCGAGGTGAGCAGATCACCTGAGGTGGGGAGTTTGAGACCAGCCTGAACAACATGAAGAAACCCTGTCTCTACTAATTTTACAGAATTAGCCAGGTGTGGTGGTGCATGCCTGTAATCCCAGCTACTCTGGAGGATGAGGGATGAGAATTGCTTGAACCCAGGAGGCAGATGTTGTGGTTAGCCAAGATCGCACCATTGCACTCCAGCCTGAGCAACAAGAACAAAACTCCACCTCAAAAAAAAAAAAGAAAAGTGATACTAGTAAGGCTAAAACTGTGGCTGAACCTCAATAGGAGCCTGCTGGGATTATGTTATGCAAAATTACTCCACACAGAGCCATTCTGACCATGTCCCTCCCTACACCAGCTATCATACAGATATGCACTACTGGTATGAGAAGTCCTTGCTACAGAGGACATTGACTGATTCAGTAATAGACTGATTAAGTCATTCAACCAAAAAATATTTACTGAGCACCTTCTAGGTATTTAGGTACACACCAGAGCAAAACAGACAAAAATCCCTTCCCTCATGGAGCTTACATTTTAGTGAAAGAGGAAGAGGAGTCAAGTATCAAGTAGGAAATATGAGTTGAGGATATATTTTATGCAGAGCAGCCTGGAGGCCCTTGATAAGGTGACTTTTGAGCCAAAATCCAAAGCAGTGAGAGTGAGCCATGCAGACATAAGGGGACGAATGTTCCAGGCAGAGGGAACAGCAAGGCCCAGAGACAGGACAAGGTCAAGCATGCCTGGCATGTTAAAGGAAACACCATGAGCTCAGTGTTTACAAAGAGGAGTAAGAGCAGGAGAATAGCAGGAAGCACAGTGAGACAGGTAGTAGGGGACCAGATAATGTAGAAAACAAAGCCACTGGAGAATTTGAACAGAGGGGTAAACATGATCTGAATTCCACTGTAAAAGGATTGTTCTAGCTGTTGTACTGAGAGTAGACTGGGTAGGTGGGTGCGGTGGCTCATGCCTGTAATCCCAACACTTGAGAGGCCGAGGCAGGCAGATTACTAGAGGCCAGTTCAAGACCAGCCTGGCCAACAGGGCAAAACTCTGTCTCTACTAAAAATACAAAAAAAAATAGCCAGGCCTGGTGGCTCACGCCTGTAATCCCAGCTATCAGGGAGGCTGAGGCAGGAGAATCACTTGAACCCAGGAGGTGAGGGTTGCAATGAGCCAAGATCGCAACATTGCACTCCAGCCTTGGTGACAAAGCAAGACTCCATCTCAAAAAAAAAGAGAGAGACAGTAGACTGAAAGAGGCAAGCATGGAAACAAGGAAACCAGTTAGGAGACTATGGAGATAATCCAGGTGAGAGATGATGGCAGATAGGTCCAGGGTGGCAGCAGTGAGGAGTGAAGAAGGACAGACTCTGGGATATATACTGAAGTTGAATCAACCAGGCACTGGAGGACAGGATGATCTTGGAAAATCTTGGGACTACTGCAGAATCGAATGAAGCTAAATGGCACTAAATTCCAACATCCACTGTGAAATCCTGGGATCAGGGATTTGTTCATTTCTGTCACCTATTGTCCCCACTCAGTGCTTGGCATATAATGGGGATATAAAATGTCTTCAATTCTTGAATGAATAAATGTGGAACTGAATATATTACAAAGCCAAAAACCCTGTAGTTTGATAGGTTATTAGGAAACCAAAAAGCATGTGGTACTAGACATGTTTTACTAACAATGGAACAATGGATTCTCTCCCCTGAGTAAATCGATTTCTCATTTTTTTTTTTTTTGAGAGTCTTGCTCTGTCACCCAGGTTGGCAGTGGTGCAATGTTAGCTCACTGCAACCTCCACCTCCCAGGATCAAGCAATTCTCATGCCTCAGCCTCCCCAGTAGCTGGGACTATAGGCACCCACCACCATTCCCAGCTTATTTTTTTTTTATTTTTATTTTTTTTGTATTTTAGTAGAGACGGGGCTTCACCATGTTGCTGAGGGCTGTCTCAAACTCCTGAGCTCAGGTAATCCACCTACTTTGGCCTCCCAAAGTGCTAGGATTACAGGCATGAGCTACCACACTCAGCCTGAATCTATTTCTTTTTATAAAAAAAATTCCCTTTATAACTTATTTCACAGTAGTAAGCAATGAAGCTGACAGACAACTTCATATAATACAGTTGAAAATCTGAACAACTTGGCCATTTCCCTGAGAGGCCAGATGTAGTCACCAAACCTCATACCACCTCAGTAACTTCCAACTAAAATACAGGGATAAATGTTATACAAGTAGTAAGCTCATGTTCTTATAAATAGTAAATCATGTGCCAGGCACCGTGGCTCACACCAGTAATCACAGCACTTTGGGAGGCTGGGGTGGGTGGTCACCTGTGGTCAGGAGTTCAAGACCAGCCTGGCCAACATGGTGAAACCCCATCTCTACCAAAAACTACAAAAATCAGGTGTGCATGGTGGTGCATACCTGTAGTCCTAGCTACTTGTGAGGCTGAGGCATGAGAATCCCTTGAACCTGGGAGGCAGAGGTTGCAGAAAGCCAAGATCATACCATTGCACTCCAGCCTGGGCAACAGAGCAAGACTCTGTCTGAAAAATAAAATGAAATAAAAATAAAGGCATACAGGATGTCACTTACATGGACAGGTATTCAGAGCTTGTGTGGAGGAGTTGTGGATGAGGACGAAAGGCAGCTTGGAGGCAATGGAGGCTCACTGGAGTTACTGGATGAAGAAAGGAGGGAAAGAGAGACAAAAGGAAAAGGGTAAGGGGAGTGGAAGATTCGCCTCAGTGTGAAGGTCATCTCTGATTGCTGACAAAGGAAAATGTTGGAGAACGTCTGAAAATATTGCTAAAGGTCAGCAGTTTCAGAAAATCTTATAATACGTCCTTTACTTTAAAAGAAAACTCAGCATCTCAAAGGTTTAGTAGGAGTTGTTCCCCACCCCACACCCATTTCAGTAGTTGGACCATTCAGCCACAGAAAATAATTCCAGTATGAACACATTAGAATACTACCAATAAAGACATGGGACTCTCCTCCTCTGAGGTCGAGCGCTTCTATTCACTTGCTGCTCAGCCTCCTCTTCTGCCCATCCTCACCTCCTTTGCTGGCATCTGTTCCTGCCATGGAGGACTTCACACCCTCCTCACACAGCCAGGTGCCACCTCCCACTCTTCGAGGCTCCATCATGTGCCTGGCTCCACCGCCTTCTCACGTATGACATCTACCTTTCACCAAGCTGAGGACACAGTGCACCCATGGTGTGTTTAAGGAGACAGTTCTGATGGCCACAAAATTCTTTTGTCATGTGCTCTGTGATTTTAATTGTCCTGTCCAAACACTAATGCATGGTCCACAGTCAGGCCAAGTAAGGTTATGTTAAAATGAGGAACCACCAAGCACCTTTAATTCCTTCCAAGATCTTTTATGAGTGGGACAGAGTCAAGTGCTGTTAGTGATGGCAAGAAGAAGATTCTCCTTCTAGTGACACCTGCTGTACTCTGGTGATGATTGCAAGTCCAGCACTGCTCCAGCACCCAATCCTTGCAGTGTCTTCTACGACACTTGCACATTCTTTATATAGTACAGGTTTCGCATTCTCACTTTCTGCAATAACTGTCACAACTGTCCCTAACAAAAATGGTGACTACACTCCTCACAACCTTGAATTTGAGCTTTGTCTTCAGAAATGAAGTTTTCTACAGGTTTCATCATCTTCAGACTAATGCAAACTGAAGATCTACCTCCAAGAATATTTTTCTTTCTCTATTACTTCCTTTAGCAAGAAATGTGTAACTTCCAACCTTCAATTCTTCACCAATGCTTTGATTCTTTGGCTAAATCGAAAGCATGCTGAGGGCAAGGTGTGGCGGTTCACATCTGTAATCCCAACACTTCGGGAGGCCAAAGTGGGTGGATCACAAGGTCAGGAGTTTGAGACCAACCTGGCCAACATGGTGAAATCCCATTTCTTCTAAAAATACAAAAATTGGCCAGGCATAGTGGCATGCACCCGTAATCCCAGGTACTCAGGAGGATGAGGCAGGAGAATTGCTTGAACCCGGGAGGCAAATGTTGCAGTGAGCTGAAATCATGCCGCTGCACTCCAGCCGGGGTAAAAAGGCGGTCTTCTCCCAAAAAAAAAAAAAAAAAAAAAGAAAAAGAAAACCATGCTTAACCTATGAGTTAAGCACTGAGTTTTGTCTTCTCCATTGCAGAACTCTTGGACAAGGATAATTTTCTTACGCTACTACAGAATTTCTCAACCACTTTCCATGCCATAATCCACACAAAATCTATTTGGCACATTGACTGACCTTAAGTAATTGCCCCAAGGTACTGTGAAAGCTGAAGGAGCAGTATTTTAGGATACACCCATTAACCCAACTTGAGAACATGTATTCACCTTAGCATTCGTGAGAATGATTAACTGCACAAATTTGTAAACACCTAATATACACACATAATTCATACTTGATTCCCAATACTTATTTCCTGACAATACAAAACTTCATACTAAATGGCCATTTATTAGTTCTTGGCAACATAAGTTCCTAAGGTAATGGATGATCTACAAATTGTGGTCACTTACTCTGACAATGCACAATGGCAAACAAAAAGATGGGAAAGAAAGGTACAGTTAGAGCTCTAATAAAGAAACTAGGCTGGGCACGGTGGCTCACGCCTGTAATCCTAACACTTTGGGAGGCCAAGGTGGGCGGATCACTTGAGGACAGGGGTCCGAGACCAGCCTGGCCAACGTGGCAAAACCCCATCTCTACTAAAAATACAAAATTTAGTCAGGCATGGTGGCACGTACCTAGAATCCCAGCAACTCGGAAGGCTGAGGCAGGAGGATCACTTGAACCTGGGAGGCGGAGGTAGCGGTCAGCTGAGATCGCACCATTGTACTCCAGTCCAGGCAAACAGAGCAAAACTTCATTCCCCACAAAAAGAAAATAACATTATTTGTTCAACAGAGACTTATTGGATCTT
>NW_026656945.1:0-5312 GCF_009828535.3 Hylobates moloch | reverse complement strand
ATTCTGTGAAACTTCTTTCTGTTCTGTGCATTCAACTAGTAGAGTTGAAGCTGACTTTTGATAGAGCAGTTCTGAAACAATCTTTCTGTAGAAACTGCAAGTGGACATTCTGAGCGCTAAGGGTATTATAGTGGAAAAAGGATTATCTTCAAACAAAAACTACACAGAATCATGCTGTGCAACTTCTTTCTGTTCTGTGCATTCAACTAACAGAGTTGAAGCTTAGTTTTGATTGAGCACTTCTGAAACACTCTTTCTGTAGAAACTGGAAGGGGATATTTTGAGCACTAGTTGGCCTTTAGTGGAAAAATGAATATCTTCAAATAAAAACTACACAGAAGCATTCTGTGAAACTTCTTACTTTTCTGTGCATTCAACTAAGAGAGTTGAAGCTTAGTTTTGATTGAGCTGTTCTGAAACACTGTTTATGTAGAAACTGCAAGGGGACATTCGGAGAATAAAGGGGCCTATAGTGGAAAAAGGAATATCTTCAAATAAAAACTACACAGAAGCATTCTGTGAAACAACTTTCTGTTCTGTGCATTCAACTAAGATAGTTGAAGCTTACTTTTGATAGAGCAGTTCTGAAACACTCTTTCTGTAGAAACTGCAAGTAGACATTCTGAGCGCTAAGGGGCTTATAGTGGAAAAAAGAATATATTCAAATAAAAACCACACAGAAGCATTCTGTGAAACTTGTTTCTGTTCTGTGCATTCAAATAACAGAGTTGAAGCTTAGTTTTGATTGAGCAGTTCTGAAACACTCTTTCTGTAGAAACTGGAAGGGGATATTTTGAGCACTAGGGGTCCTTTAGTGGAAAGAGGAACATCTTCAAATAAAAACTACACAAAAGCATTCTGTGAAACTTCTTTCTGTTCTGTGCATTCAACTAAGAGAGTTGAATCTTACTTTTGACAGAGCAGTTCTGAAACACTCTTTCTGTAGAAACTGCAAGTAGACATTCTGAGCACTAAGGGGCTTATAGTGGAAAAAGGATTATCTTCAAAAAAAACTACACAGAAGCATTTTGTGAAACTTCTTTCTGTTCTGTGCATTCAACTACCGGAGGTGAAGCTTACTTTTGACTGAGCAGTTCTGAAACACTGTTTCTGTAGAAACCGCATGGGGACATTCGGAGCACTAAGGGGTCTATAGTGGAAAAAAGAATATCTTCAAATAAAAACTACACAGAAGCATTCTGTGAAACATCATTCTGTTCTGTGCGTTCAACTAACAGAGTTGAAGCTTACTTTTGATAGAGCAGTTGTGAAACACTCTTTCTGTAGAAACTGCAAGGTGATATTCGGAGCGCAATGGGGCCTATAGCGGAAAAAGATATATCTTCAAATAAAAACTATACAGAAGTATTCTGTGAAACTTCTTCCTGTTCTGTTCATTCAACTAGCAGAGGGGAAGCTTACTTTTCATAGAGCAGTTCTGAAACACTCTTTCTGTAGAAACTGCAAGTGGACATTCTGAGCGCTAGGGGTATTATAGTGGAAAAAGGAATATCATCAAACAAAACTACACAGAAGCATTCTGTGCAACTTCTTTCTGTTCTGTGCATTCAACTAACAGAGTTGAAGCTTAGTTTTGATTGAGCACTTCTGAAACACTCTTTCTGTAGAAACTGGAAGAGGATATTTTGAGCCCTCGGGGGCCTTCAGTGGAAAAAGGAGTATCTTGAAATAAAAACTACACAGAAGCTTTCTGTGAAACTTCTTACTGTTCTGTGCATTCAACTAACAGAGTTGAAGCTTAGTTTTGATTGAGCAGTTCTGAAACACTCTTTCTGTAGTAACTGCAAGGGGACATTCCGAGCACTAAGGGGCCTATAGCGGAAAAAGGAATATCTTCAAATAAAAACTACACAGAAGCATTCTGTGAAACTTCTTTCTGTTCTGTGCATTCAACTAACGGAGATGAAGCTTACTTTTGATTGAGCTGTTCTGAAACACTCTTTCTGTAGAAACTGCAAGTGGACATTCTGAGCGCTAAGGGTATTATAGTGAAAAAGGAATATATTCAAATAAACAGTACACAGAAGCATTCTGTGAAACATGTTTCTCTTCTGTGCATTCAACTAACAGAGTTGAAGCTTACTCTTGATAGAGCAGTTGTGAAACACTCTTTCTGTAGAAACTGCAAGGGGACATTCGGAGCGCAAAGGGGCCTATAGTGGAAAAAGGAACATATTCAAATAAAAACTACACAGAAGCATTCTGTGAAACAACTTTCTGTTCTGTGCATTCAACTAACAGAGTTGAAGCGTATTTTTGATAGAGCAGTTCTGAAACACTCTTTCTGTAGAAACTGCAAGTAGACATTCTGAGCGCTAAGGGTATTATAGTGGAAAAAGGAATATCTTCAAACAAAAACAACACAGAAGCATTCTGTGAAACTTCTTTCTGTTCTGTGCATTCAACTAACGGAGGTGAAGCTTACTTTTGATTGAGCAGTTCTGAAACACTCTTTCTGTAGAAACTGCATGGGGACATTCGGAGCACTAAGGGGCTTAGAGTGGAAAAAGGAATATCTTCAAATAAAAACTACACAGAAGCATTCTGTGAAACACCTTTCTGTTCTGTGCATTCAACTAACAGAGATGAAGCTAACTTATGATAGAGCAGTTGTGAAACACTCTTTCTGTAGAAAATTCTGTGAAACTTCTTTCTGTTCTGTGCATTCAACTAGTAGAGTTGAAGCTGACTTTTGATAGAGCAGTTCTGAAACAATCTTTCTGTAGAAACTGCAAGTGGACATTCTGAGCGCTAAGGGTATTATAGTGGAAAAAGGATTATCTTCAAACAAAAACTACACAGAATCATGCTGTGCAACTTCTTTCTGTTCTGTGCATTCAACTAACAGAGTTGAAGCTTAGTTTTGATTGAGCACTTCTGAAACACTCTTTCTGTAGAAACTGGAAGGGGATATTTTGAGCACTAGTTGGCCTTTAGTGGAAAAATGAATATCTTCAAATAAAAACTACACAGAAGCATTCTGTGAAACTTCTTACTTTTCTGTGCATTCAACTAAGAGAGTTGAAGCTTAGTTTTGATTGAGCTGTTCTGAAACACTGTTTATGTAGAAACTGCAAGGGGACATTCGGAGAATAAAGGGGCCTATAGTGGAAAAAGGAATATCTTCAAATAAAAACTACACAGAAGCATTCTGTGAAACAACTTTCTGTTCTGTGCATTCAACTAAGATAGTTGAAGCTTACTTTTGATAGAGCAGTTCTGAAACACTCTTTCTGTAGAAACTGCAAGTAGACATTCTGAGCGCTAAGGGGCTTATAGTGGAAAAAAGAATATATTCAAATAAAAACCACACAGAAGCATTCTGTGAAACTTGTTTCTGTTCTGTGCATTCAAATAACAGAGTTGAAGCTTAGTTTTGATTGAGCAGTTCTGAAACACTCTTTCTGTAGAAACTGGAAGGGGATATTTTGAGCACTAGGGGTCCTTTAGTGGAAAGAGGAACATCTTCAAATAAAAACTACACAAAAGCATTCTGTGAAACTTCTTTCTGTTCTGTGCATTCAACTAAGAGAGTTGAATCTTACTTTTGACAGAGCAGTTCTGAAACACTCTTTCTGTAGAAACTGCAAGTAGACATTCTGAGCACTAAGGGGCTTATAGTGGAAAAAGGATTATCTTCAAAAAAAACTACACAGAAGCATTTTGTGAAACTTCTTTCTGTTCTGTGCATTCAACTACCGGAGGTGAAGCTTACTTTTGACTGAGCAGTTCTGAAACACTGTTTCTGTAGAAACCGCATGGGGACATTCGGAGCACTAAGGGGTCTATAGTGGAAAAAAGAATATCTTCAAATAAAAACTACACAGAAGCATTCTGTGAAACATCATTCTGTTCTGTGCGTTCAACTAACAGAGTTGAAGCTTACTTTTGATAGAGCAGTTGTGAAACACTCTTTCTGTAGAAACTGCAAGGTGATATTCGGAGCGCAATGGGGCCTATAGCGGAAAAAGATATATCTTCAAATAAAAACTATACAGAAGTATTCTGTGAAACTTCTTCCTGTTCTGTTCATTCAACTAGCAGAGGGGAAGCTTACTTTTCATAGAGCAGTTCTGAAACACTCTTTCTGTAGAAACTGCAAGTGGACATTCTGAGCGCTAGGGGTATTATAGTGGAAAAAGGAATATCATCAAACAAAACTACACAGAAGCATTCTGTGCAACTTCTTTCTGTTCTGTGCATTCAACTAACAGAGTTGAAGCTTAGTTTTGATTGAGCACTTCTGAAACACTCTTTCTGTAGAAACTGGAAGAGGATATTTTGAGCCCTCGGGGGCCTTCAGTGGAAAAAGGAGTATCTTGAAATAAAAACTACACAGAAGCTTTCTGTGAAACTTCTTACTGTTCTGTGCATTCAACTAACAGAGTTGAAGCTTAGTTTTGATTGAGCAGTTCTGAAACACTCTTTCTGTAGTAACTGCAAGGGGACATTCCGAGCACTAAGGGGCCTATAGCGGAAAAAGGAATATCTTCAAATAAAAACTACACAGAAGCATTCTGTGAAACTTCTTTCTGTTCTGTGCATTCAACTAACGGAGATGAAGCTTACTTTTGATTGAGCTGTTCTGAAACACTCTTTCTGTAGAAACTGCAAGTGGACATTCTGAGCGCTAAGGGTATTATAGTGAAAAAGGAATATATTCAAATAAACAGTACACAGAAGCATTCTGTGAAACATGTTTCTCTTCTGTGCATTCAACTAACAGAGTTGAAGCTTACTCTTGATAGAGCAGTTGTGAAACACTCTTTCTGTAGAAACTGCAAGGGGACATTCGGAGCGCAAAGGGGCCTATAGTGGAAAAAGGAACATATTCAAATAAAAACTACACAGAAGCATTCTGTGAAACAACTTTCTGTTCTGTGCATTCAACTAACAGAGTTGAAGCGTATTTTTGATAGAGCAGTTCTGAAACACTCTTTCTGTAGAAACTGCAAGTAGACATTCTGAGCGCTAAGGGTATTATAGTGGAAAAAGGAATATCTTCAAACAAAAACAACACAGAAGCATTCTGTGAAACTTCTTTCTGTTCTGTGCATTCAACTAACGGAGGTGAAGCTTACTTTTGATTGAGCAGTTCTGAAACACTCTTTCTGTAGAAACTGCATGGGGACATTCGGAGCACTAAGGGGCTTAGAGTGGAAAAAGGAATATCTTCAAATAAAAACTACACAGAAGCATTCTGTGAAACACCTTTCTGTTCTGTGCATTCAACTAACAGAGATGAAGCTAACTTATGATAGAGCAGTTGTGAAACACTCTTTCTGTAGAAA
>NW_026656944.1:0-5314 GCF_009828535.3 Hylobates moloch | reverse complement strand
TGTTTCTTTTTGTCTTAATTTCTGAAGGCCCCTGGTCACAAAAAACATATTAAATAATGTATATACACTTCTTTTGTTAATCTGTGTTTTGTTATAGGGGCTTCTGCCGTGAACTTAGGGATGGATGAGGAAAAGATATTTTTCATCCCCTACAGTGTGTTAAATAAAATAATGGGAAGCCATTGCTTTGGACTGAGCTTCTGCACCAGGCCCCAACAGACCAAACCAAAATGGAGTCACTAATGCTAAAGTTCCATACCACCAAGCAAAAACTAAATTGTTTATCTGACCTTCCAAGAGAGAGCAATAATAGCCCAATTCCCAAACAGGCCAGTTTTGGCAGCATAATAAGAAAGTTCCCTCTGGTTTAACATTTACAAGGAAAGTAGCTTTGAAGCAACCTATCTGCTTTTTGTTCCTTCTTTCTGTTTTCTTCAGCCTTTTTCTATCTGAAATACTGCCAGGTTGCCAAGTGGAGTTCTATGAACCCTTCTGATTCTGAGGGCTGCTTTGATTTGGGAATTGTCCTTTGCTCACATGAACTCTATTAAATTTGTTTTAACTAAAGTTTTTGAAAAAATAAAATAGCATTAATATATATTTAAGTATTAGTATTTAAACAAATACTGGCTTTGGTCAAATACTACAGTAAGTAATGATTTTCTTTAAAATTTTTTTTTTCTAGGTCAGTATACGTCTTAGTTATTTTCACATCAAGACATTCAAATTGTAGCTCTTAAATTTATATCTCTCTGCTCCCTCAGGTCTCTCCCAACAGCTCTCCTGTATTCTTCTGACATTGCTGTGACATAGAGTGTCTTTTGAGACCCTGAATATGACCTGCTACCTAATAAACATTCATTTCCTATTTAACGTTCTTAAGCTGTGTTAGTTTCAAGTAGGGAAATTAGATGCAGAACTAAATTTTGTCTTGCATAAAGCACTTGTAATGGTGCAACTCTTCAGGATTGCATTCAAAATTCTCCTTGCAGCTTCGGGCAACATTTCCAATGTTATGTCCCATAATTCTTCCATCTAAGCAACCCATTCTAATCTAGCCTACTCAGATTCCTTAAAGAAAATGTAGCAGGATTTTTAAGGAATCAGAGAGATTGATGGGGTTCAGGAGGATATTTATTAATTATTTAGGTGCACCGGCCCACTCGGATTAACATCCAAAGGACTGAGCCCTGAACAAAGAGTTAGGTTACCTTTTAAGCATTTCGTGGAGTGGGGGTGTGTGGGGGGTGGTGGAGATCTGTGTAGGGGGAAGCATACTACAGAAGTGAGAAACAAAGGCAGTTATTCAATTGACACAGTCATTACATCATTTCTTACTTTTCAAGGAAAAACATGTTTTGTGACTTGAGTTTATCTGTCTAGTGACCTTGCAGCTGCACAGCTAGAGAAACAGGGTCTTCACAATGCCTGGGAAGGGAGGAGAGATAAAGCTCACTAGCCACAGAAAAATAGGCTGTTAGTTTTTAAAGGACTCCAGCTTTTTCTCTTTCTCAGGGGGAACTGGGTTTTCTTACATACAACTGAGTTTCTGCTTACACACTCTTTAATTTCTTTTAATTCCTGTTCCAAATCCTTAAAGAATGTTCTCCCTAGCATTTTCCATTGGCTGATAGTTTATTAATCCTAAAAGACCTAACAGAAATTCCACTTCCATGAAGCCATTTTTGACCTCATTCACGTATTCACATGTTAAAGCAACATTTTCCAAATATCTACTGGTTCTGATTTCAATCCTCCTTAAAGGATCCTTTTGAAGCAAGGAAGGGACATTCGATTTGCATTTGAAACAGACCCCTCTGTTGCTAATTTTGAAATGGGGGGGGGGACAGAAATGAAAGCAGGAAAACCAGGTAGAGGACCTTTACACTGGCCCAGGTTCAAGAGGAAGGCAGGATTTTGGAGATATTGAAGAGGTATAATTTTAGGACTTAATAATTGATTGAAATTAGACAAATCATTTCAGAATCACATAAGTTCACTAATAAAGTATGTGCAAGGTGCTATAGGAGAACAAAGGGTGGTGGTGCTGAATGTCTAGAGAAGCCTTCCTAAGGATATAGTATCCCAGGGCAAGCCCTGAAGAAACAGTTTGTAAAGTGAAGTGGCATGGGAAGATGGGGATATCAGTCCAGTCTGAGGGAATAGTATGGTTAAAGCCTAAGGAACTGGAGAGAATGAAGTGCATTCAGGAAATTGAAAATAGTTTGCTTTTGCCAGACCACAGTTGAAGATGGGTAGAGGCAGGGGCTCTGCACAGGGGAAGCCTGGAAAGCAGGCAGATCTCAGTATGAAAGGTGCCATGCCCATCATTTCCACCTTGTTCTGAAAGCTATGGGGTCGGCCTGTGAAGTGTTTGTTAAATTAAGCTTCATCTAAAGCTCCCTCCTTGCGTATTTTAAGTTCAGCCTAAAGGTTTCTCCTACATAGTGAGCTGTAACCTACAATTGTGTAATGTGTAAACAGGCTGTAACCTACAATTGTGCCAATCGCCAAGTTTTGGCTAATCAAAGGTGGCCAACTGTTCAAATTATATTCAAATAAGGGAAATGCCAAGCTGTAACCAATCCAGCCATTTCCATACCTCACTTCTGTTTCTGTACAGCACTTTCCTTTTTCTTTTTCTATCACAAGGCAGTGCTGGAGACTCTTTCAGCCTATTCTGGTTCAGGAGGCTGTGTGATTCGTGATATATTTGAGAGTTATTTAGACCCTAGGATTGATAAGATCGGTGAGTGATTAGATGGAGGAGGGTAGAAGACAGCATGGAGGCTGATCTTATAACTCATGGCTTAGGTGGTGCAGAAAAGGATGCAATTCTCTAAGATGTTTGAAGGAGAAGAAAGTTTGTTTTGTTTTGGTCATGTTGAGTTTAAGCAGCCTGTAGGGCATCAAAGAAGAAAGATTAGTACAAAGATGGATGAAGATGCCTGGAGCTCAGAAGATAAAGCTGAGCCAGAGATTTAGATTCTGGTCATAAGCATTTAGTTAGGCATTCAAGACATGAGAGTGTATGAAATAAATCAGAGAATATGTGGCAAGAGAACAGAAGAGGATGGAACAGTGGCGACAGCAATGTTTAAGCAGTTGGAAGAGCAGGAGCCAGAAAAAGTGGGACCAAAGAGGTGAGAGCAAATCTAGAGGAGAAGATAGTATCACTAAAGCCAAATGAGGAGAAGGAGAGACAGTGTCCAGTAGGGCCAATTACTTCAGAGATCAAGGGAGAGAAAGCCTAGAAATGTCCACTAGATTTAGGAACAGATGACCTTGGCACAAATCATTAAGTGGAGGAGGGAGACAAATGGCAGTGGGGAGTTGAGGAATGCATGAAAAATAACAAAGTGCAGGCATCCCTTTCAAGAAGTTTGGATGGGAAGATGGTAAACAAAAAATAGAGCCTTGACTATGCAGAAGGATGCAGAATAAAGAGAGAGCTGTGAAGTTCAAGTTTGGGCATATCTAAAGGCCAGGGTGGAGAAGCCAGTAGAGGAGAGAATGAAGATCTAGCTGAGAAAGGGCACAAAGAGTGGAGCAAAGGCATGACACAGCAGGAAGGAAGGCGGTGAGAACATGGGAAGGGAGGAGGAACAGCTCTTTTTTTTCAGAGAAGAGGAATGAAGAAGAGGATGAGTGTGGCCACAAACGAGATTCGGAGGACTGTGTAGGGAGTGAGGGAACTCTTTGCCTGAAGATCACATCTTCTTTGTGAAACAGAGAAGGTCATTTAATGAGAGTGAAGGGGAAGTGATAGATTAGCCCAAGAATAAGTGAGCTCATGGCCATTGAGAATAAGATGGGTGGGAAGGAATTGAGGGCAGGAAAGGCCTAACAGAAAGTAGATAAGAGAACCACATGAGGGTGAAGAATAGATGTGATTGGGAGGCTCTAGGACTGTGACTAAATGGCAGCAGAGGAAATGAAGTTACAAAGGTTAATGAGGTTAAGAGGAATGGCTAAGGTTTTGGAAAGGTCATTGATGTAGACACAGAAGTCACCTATGATGTTGGCAGGACCTGAGATGACAAGAATCTATGAGTCAGGAAAAGCAATGCTTGCTACTATAACAAGACAAACTTACCATAATATGACTTATCATAATGAAACTCTATTTCTCACTCATGTCACAATCCAGTTTGGGCCAGGCAGCTCTCCTGCAGTTGTCCTTCAAGAAAAGACTCAGAGATTGGGGCTCCTGTGAATGACTCTGCCATCTTGGAGTTATTACTTTCTAACTAAGATAACTCTGATACAAAACATAGAAAATATAGCACAAAAAAAGGAAATATCATCTCATTTAGGAATATGGATGCAAACATTTAAATAAAATGCCAGCAGTAATAAAAGAAAAATGCAGTATGACTCAGTTGAGTTTATTTTAGAGAGAAAGAAAAAGGTTATGTCTATGTGGCTGAACTAGATGGAATGGAAACATTTGCTTTGCTCAACCTTTTGCAGCTCATCCAAGCATTCGTATATCATGAAGTCACAAATATTGTTCTTCCACTTCAGAAATCAACAATGAGATAAATCTGTGAAGCCACTCTGTAAATTGAAATGCACTCTGTAGGAGTGAGGAGTTTTTGAGCACACAGAGCCCCATGCTGGGTATTGCTTATGACAAGAAATTTAGGTTATGACATGATTTCTCTTCTCATGGACCTTACCATCTGGTTGGGAAAGATAAGCTGTGAAAAGATGCACACAATCTCAAGCGGTAAAGACTTAACAGAGCTACAGACAAGGAACATGATTAGAGGTGAAAGGGAAATGATATGGTTTGAATTTGTGTCCTCACGCCAACCTTCATGTCAATTGTAATCCCCAGTGGGCATTGGTGGGAGGTGACTGGATCATGGAGGTGTGTTTCCCACTTGGTGCTGATTTCATGATGGTGAGTGAATGCTCCTGAGATCAGGCTGTTTAAAAGTGTGTGGCATCTCTCCTTTCTCTCTCTTCCTCCTTCTCTGACCATGTAAGATGTGTCTGCTTCTCCTTCACCTTCTACCATGATTGAAAGTTTCCTGAGGGGAAACTGATCCACGTTTAGAGTGTTTAGATCCTGAGAAGCTATAATGTTTCCTGTACAGCCTGTGGAACTGTGAGCCAATTAAACTTCTTTTCTTTATAAATTACCCAGTCTCAGGTATTTCTTTATAGCAGTGTGAGAATGGACTAGCACAGAAAATTGGTACTGAGGAGTGGGGCACTGCTATAAATACCTGAAAATCTGAAAACGACTTTGGAACTGGGTAATGGGCAGAGGTTGGAACAGTGTAGAGGGCTCAGAAGAAGACAG
>NW_026656943.1:0-5314 GCF_009828535.3 Hylobates moloch | reverse complement strand
AAATTCTCCTTTTGTGCAAACTTTATTAAAAAAATGTTTCTCTTGATAATAGATTAATACCATGTGATTGGGATACTTTAACAGAATCTGTTCTCACTCCATCTCAGTACTTGCAGTTTAAAACCTAGTGGGCTGATGAAGCTCAAACTCAGGCAAGGGAAAATACACAAGCACAACCACCTGTGTCTGTTTTCTTTAAACAGTTAATGGGAGTCGGACCTGATTGGGGTTGACTAGAATATCAAGCAGTAATGGAGGATGTTGCCATTGCTCAGCTGTGCTCTGTATGCTTATGGGCATGGGAAAGGATAAATGTTGCAGGGGAAAAATATCCTTCCTTCAGTTCTGTCCATTAGGGACCTAAAGAATCATATATTGATTTCATTGCTTGGCTCCAAGAGGCTGTGTGTAAAGCCATAACTGATAAAACCGCTCAAGATGTTGTAATACAGCTTCTCACATATAATGCTAATGCAGTGTCAAACTGCTGTTAGACCCCTGAGAGGGAAGTCTCCTTTAGCTGAATATATTAAGGCTTGCAATGGCATTGGAGGTAACTTACATAAGGCTACTCTTTTAGCTCAGGTTATGCCTGGATTAAAAGCCAGAAAGAATATGCCCCATTTCTCAGGCTCTTGCTTCAATTGTGGGCAATTTGGGCACACAAAAAAGGAATGCAGAAAAGGAAGCCAAAAGGTGAGAGCTACTACCATTAAACAACAGAAAAGCCCCAGTGTATGTCCCCGTTGTGAAAAAGGCAATCACTAGGCAAGTCAGTGTCATTGTAAAATTAGCAAAGATGGACAATCTCTCTCAGGAAACAGGAAGAGGGGCCCACCTCGAGCCCCTCAACAAACTGAGGCATATCCAGCATAGCCAGTGCCCTTACAAATGTACAATTGTCCCCTGCCACAGCAGGCAGTGCTGTCACAGACCTCTGCAGCATAATTCCCATCTCCTTGCTTCCCAGAGAGCCACAAAGAAAGGTCCCTACAGGAGTTGAGGGACCTTTACCCTCAGGACCAATTGGTAGTCTAAATTTGAAAGGTGTCACTGGGCATACGGGAATAATTGATTCTGATTATGCCGGAGAAATTCAATTAGTCATTAGTTCCTCAACTCCGTGGTCTGCCTCCCCAGGAGAAAGAATTGCTCAATTGTTTCTGTTACCTTACATAAAACTAGGGAGCAACACAGTGAAAAGAGCAGGAGGCTTTGGTAGTACTAATCCAGCAAGAAAGGCTGTATATTGGGTTAATCCAGTGTCTGACAAAAGACCTATTTGCACAGTAACTATTCAGGGAAAAGATTTTGAAGGATGAGTAGATACTGGAACTGATGTCTCTATTGTTGCTATAAATTAATGGCCCCAGCATTGGCCTAAGCAAAAGGCACCCGTTGGTATTGTTGGAGTAGGAGCTGCCTCGGAAATTTTTCAAAGTTCCTTGATTTTACCATGTCAAGGGCCGGATGGCCAGGAAGGGACAATTCAGCCTATTATTACACCTATTCCTGTTAATTTATGGGGTAGAGACTTATTGCAACAATGGGATGCTGAAATATCTATTCCTATGGATCAATATAGTAGTAATAGTAGACAAATGATGAGAAATATGGGACGTCTCCTGGGAAAAGGACAAGGAAAAGATAGAAATGGCCAATCAGAACCGTTAGAATTAGGCTGACTCTCTTTTCGGACTCAGCCCGCCTGCACCCAGGTGAAATAAACAGCCATGTTGCTCACACAAAGCCTGTTTGGTGGTCTCTTCACACGGACGCACATGAAATTTGGTGCCGTGACTCAGATTGGGGGACCTCCCTTGGGAGATCAATCCCCTGTCCTCCTGTTCTTTGCTCCATGAAAAAGATCCACCTACGACCTCAGGTCCTCAGACTCACCAGCCCAAGGAACATCTCACCAATTTTAAATCCAGTAAGCGACCTCTTCTTACTCTCTTCTCCAACATCTCTCACTATCCCTCAACCACTTTCTCCTTTCCACTCTTCAATCTCTCCCTTCTCTTAATTTCCATTCCTTTCATTTTCTGGTAGAGACAAAGGAGACACGTTTTATCCGTGGACCCAAAACTCTGGCGCTGGTCACGGACTGGGAAGGCAGACTTCCCTTGGTGTTTAATCATTGCAGGGACGCCTCTCTGATTACTCACCCACGTTTCAGAGGTGTCAGACCATGCAGGGACGCCTGCCTTGGTCCTTCACCCTTAGCAGCAAGTCCTGCTTCTCTGGGGAAGGAGCAAGTACCCCAACCCCTTCTCTCATTGTCTTTACCCCTTCTCTGCTTTCCTGGGGCAGGGGCAAGTACCCCTCAACCCCTTCTCCTTCACCCTTAGCGGCAAGTCCCGCTTTTCCATTCCTCCTTCTTCTCCCTTAGACTGTATTCTTAAGAACTTAAAACCTCTTCAACTCTCACCTGACCTAAAATCTAAGCATCTTATTTTCTTCTGCAATGCCACTTGATCCCAATACAAACTTGACAGTAGTTCCAAGTAGCAGGAAAATGGCACTTTCAATTTTTCCATTCTATAAGATCTAAATAATTCTTGTCGTAAAATGGGCAAATGGTCGGTGCCTGACATCCAGGCATTCTTTTACACATCAGTCCCTTCCTAGTCTCTGTGCCCAATGCAAATTGTCCCAAATCTTCCTCCTTTCCCTCCCGCCTGTCCCCTCAGTCCCAACCCCAAGCGTCGCTGAGCCTTTCTAATCTTCCTTTTTTCTACAGACCCATCTGACATCTAGCTAGGTCCGAATTCTTCCTCAGCCTCTACTCCTCCACCCCATAATCCTTTTATCACCTCCCCTCCTCACACCTGGTCCGGCTCACAGTTTTGTTCCACGACTAGCCCTCCCCCACCTGCCCAGCAATTTCCTCTTAAAAAGGTGGCTGGAGCTAAAGGCATAGTCAAGGTTAATACTCCTTTTTCTTTATCCGACCTCTCCCAAATCAGTTAGCATTTAGACTCTTTTTCATCAAATATAAGAAATCCAGCCCAGTTCATGACTCCTTTGGCAGCAACCCTGAGACGCTTTACAGCCCTAGACCCTAAAAGGTCAAAAGGCCGTCTTATTCTCAATATACATTTTATTACCCAATCTGCTCCCGACATTAAATAAAACTCCAAAAATTAGAATCTGGCCCTCAAACCCCACAACAGGACTTAATTAACTTCACCTTCAAGGTGTACAATAATAGAAAAAAGTTGCAATTCCTTGCCTCCACTGTGAGACAAAACCCAGCCATATCTCCAGCACACGAGCACTTCCAAACGCCTGAACTGCAGCGGCCAGGTGTTCCTCCAGGCCTGCCTCCCCCAGGAGCCTGCTACAAGTGCCAGAAATCTGGCCACTGGGCCAAGGAATGCCTGCAGCCCGGGATTCCTCCTAAGCCGCGTCCCATCTGTATAAGACCCCACTGAAAATCGGACTGTTCAACTCACCTGGCAGCTACTCCCAGAGCCCCTGGGACTCTGGCCCAAGGCTCTCTGACTGACTCCTTCCCAGATCTTCTCAGCTTAGCAGCTGAAGACTGACACCACCCAATTGCCTCGGAAGCCTACAGGACCATCACAGACACTCTGGGTAACTCTCACAGTGGAAGGTAAGTCCGTCCCCTTCTTAATCAATATGAAGGCTACCCACTCCACATTACCTTCTTTTCAAGGGCCCGTTTCCCTTGCCTCCATAACTATTGTAGGTATTGACGGCCAGGCTTCTAAACCTCTTAAAACTCCCCAACTCTGGTGCCAACTTAGACAATACTCTTTTAAGCACTCCTTTTTAGTTATCCCCACCTGCCCAGTTCTCTTATTAGGCCGAGACACTTTAACTAAATTATCTGCTTCTCTGACTATTCCTAGGCTATAGCCACACCTCATTGCCACCTTTTCCCCCAGTTCAAAGCCTCCTTCACATCCTCCTCTTGTATCCCCCCACCTTAACCCACAAGTATAAGATACCTCTACTCCCTCCTTGGCGACTGATCATGCACCCCTTACCATCTCATTAAAACCTAATCACCCTTACCTCACTCAACACCAATATCCCATCCCACAGCACGCTTTAAAAAGATTAAAGCCTGTTATCACTCACCTGCTACAGCATGGCCTTTAAAGGCCTATAAACTCTCCTTACAATTCCTCCATTTTACCTGTCCTAAAACCAGACAAGCCTTACAAGTTAGTTCAGGATCTGCACTTTATCAACCAAATTGTTTTGCCTATCCACTCTGTGGTGCCAAACCCATATACTCTCCTATCCTCAATACCTCCCTCTACAACCCATTATTCTGTTCTAGATCTCAAACATGCTTTCTTTACTATTCCTTTGCACCCTTAATCCCAGCCTCTCTTTGCTTTCACGTGGACTGACCCTGACACCCATCAAGCTCAGCAAATTACTTAGGCTCTACTGCCGCAAAGCTTCACAGACAGCCCCCATTACTTCAGTCAAGCCCAAATTTCTTCCTCATCTGTTACCTATCTCGGCATAATTCTCATAAAAACACACGTGCTCTCCCTGCCAATTATGTCTGACTGATCTCTCAAACCCCAGCACCTTCTCCAAAACAACAACTCCTTTCCTTCCTAGGCATGGTTAGCATGGTCAGAATTCTTACACAAGAGCCAGGACCATACCCTGTAGCCTTTCTGTCCAAACAACTTGACCTTACTGTTTTAGCCTAGCCCTAATGTCTGCGTGCAGCGGCTGCCGCTGCTTTAATACTTTTAGAGGCCCTAAAAATCACAAACTATGCTCAACTCACTCTCTACAGCTCTCATAACTTCCAAAATCTATTTTCTTCCTCACACCTGACACATATACTTTCTGCTCCCACAATTACCATTGTTCCTGGCCCAGACTTCAATCTGGCCTCCCACATTATTCCGGATACCACACCTGACCTTCATGACTGCATCTCTCTGATCCACCTGACGTTCACCCCATTTCCCCACATTTCCTTCTTCTCTGTTTCTCACCCTGATCACACTTGGTTTATTGATGGCAGTTCCACCAGGCCTAATCGCCACTCATCAGCAAAGGCAGGCTATGCTGTAGTATCTTCCACATCTATCATTGAGGCTACCGCTCTGCCCCCCTCCACTACCTCTCAGCAAGCCGAACTAGTTGCCTTAACTCAAGCCCTCACTCTTGCAAAAGGACTACGTGTCAATATCTATACTGATTCTAAATATGCCTTTCATATTCTGCACCACCATGCAGTCATATGGGCTGAAAGAGGTTTCCTCACTACACAAGTGTCCTCCATCATTAATGCCTCTTTAATAAAAACTCT
>NW_026656942.1:0-5315 GCF_009828535.3 Hylobates moloch | reverse complement strand
CTCCCAAAGTGCTGGGATTACAAGCGTGAGCCACCGCGCCCGGCCTTGAGTCTTGTGTCTGATACTTTCGGTGACATTCCCATAGCCATCTACCTAGCATCCAAGTTCACTCTCTTCGACTAATAGACATGCTTGGATGGAAGTATTGACACACTTGGGGCCCATCAGATGAGCCAGCTGGTTGCATAAGCCTCAAGGGGAGGATAGCTGGGACCCATCTATTTCCATGGATCTGGGCACAGGGTGGGGGTCAAGTGCTTGTTCGGGGATATGAGACCTGGAAAGGCCAGGTAAGGTGGCTCATGCCTGTTTTCCCAACACTTTGGGAGGTAAGGCAGGAGGATCGCTTGAGCCTAGGAGTTGGAGACCTGAGCAACATAGCAAGACCCCATCTCTTTAAAGAAAATTAGCCAGACATGGTAGCACATGCCTGTTGTCCTAGCTACTCAAGAGACTCAGGTGGGAGGATCCTTTGAGCCCAGGAAGTCACACTGCCACGGCGCTCCAGCCTAGGTGATAGAGCAAGATCCTGTATCTAAAAAAAAAGAGAAAGACCTGAAGTGACAGGGTGTCAGAAGGGACACCAAGAGGAGATGGGGCAGCATTATCAAAGGCTCCCTCCCCTTCCCTGCCCCTGCCCCCCAACTGTTGCCTATTACACACTTTAGCAGCAGGTCAGCCCCAAGCCCAGACCGAGGGGAACCAGCCGGAGATTTCTGCATCTGCAATGAGCAAGCAAAGCAGGGAAGCTGTGTGGGCTAGGCTGAGCAGCTCACCCTAGAATCAGGGCTCACTTCTATTTTTCAGCCCAGCCACTGACTTGCCATATGATGGGGTATACGTCATTTTATCTCTTTGGGCCTCTCCTCTAAAATGAAGATGACTGAGTCTTCAGCCTCCCTCTATGGCTGTGAGGATTAATGAGGTGGTGCTGAAAACGCAGCTGTAAAAATCCTGAGTCTTAGCTGTACAAGCTTAACAAGTGCAAATCGAACTGCCCCATTTGCAGCTGGTCCACAGAAACTAATTAAGCTTGCACCAAAGGCCTGGAAGTAGAAACTTGGCTAGCAGAGCTTTGGGGGACTGTTTTCTCCAAATATCCATTGCTCTCAGGCAAAGCCATTTTCAGTCAGTTTCCCTCAAAAAGGACATGCAAGACCTCTTTTTCCCTGGGCCTTTTTTTCGAAATTGCGAAGCCAGCTCACTTCCTCAATGGAGAATCCCTGTCCTCAGTGGACACAGTCTGGTGAACACAAAGCTCATCTTGGCCTTTGGCCAATACCCCTCACATGTTTCTCTGACATCTTCCTGCTCTTCCTCCATCCTCATCCTCCTTGCTAAAAGCAGCTGTAATAAAGGAAGCTTGAATGTCTAATTTTTCCTCAACATTTAGGCTTAATAGGAAAGGGTTTTGGTTTTGGTTTTGGGTTTTTTTTTTTTTTTTTTTGAAAGAATAGTCATGCCAGGCACGGTGGCTCACACCTGTAATCCCAGCACTTTGGCAGGCCGAGGCCGATGGATCATCTGAGGTCAGGAGTTCGAGAGCGGCCTGGACAACATGGCAAAACGCTGTCTCTACTAAAAAGACAAAAATTAGCTGGGCATGGTGGTGCATGCCTGTAATTCCAGCTACTCAGGAGACTGAGGCAGGAGAATCTCTTGAACCTGGGCAACAGAGGTTGCAGTGAGCCGAGATCGTGCCACTGCACTCCAGCCTGGGTGACAAAGTGAGATTCTGTCTCAAAAAACAAAAACAAACAACAACAACAACAACAAAAACCCACCTTTTTCTCTTCCTCTCCCCAAGCAAAAACTGGTCTCATAGACATGTTACATGTTGTACATTAGATCTCTAGACTTCATCCTACATCCTACCTACATCCTACATATTTGCTACTTTGTATCTTTTGAACTACATCTCCCCATTTTCTCTGCCAGGGCAACATAATGAACTTCAGCCATCTGATTAACTGAATAAAGCACTTTGTGCTGGGCATAAGGGCTTCCTGCAATGTCAGATATACTCATATCCAATGCAGAATGCAATGAATCTAATTTTTTTTTTTTTGAGATGGAGTCTGGCTCTGTTGCCCAGGCTGGAGTGCAGTGGCACGATCTCAGCTCACTGCAACCTCTGCCTCCCGGGTGCAAGTGATTCTCCTGCCTCAGTCTTCCAAGTAGCGGGTACTACAGGTATGCACCACCACATCCAGCGAATTTTTGTATTAAAAGAAAAAAATTTTTGAAACAGAGTTTTGCTCTTTTTACCCAGACTGGAGTGCAGTTCTTTCTCTCAATGGCACGATCTCTGCTCACTGCAACCACCACCTCCTGGGTTCAAGCAATTCTCCTGCCTTAGCCTCCCAAGTAGCTGGGATTACAGGAGCCCACCACCACACACAGCTAACTTTTGTATTTTTAGTAGAGACGGGATTTCACCATGTTGGCCAGGCTGATCTCGAACCCCTAACTTCAGGTGATCTGCCCGCTTCAGCCTCCCAAAGTGCTGGGATTACAGGCGTGAGCCACCACGGCCAGTCATGATTTTTTAAATTGATATGCATCCTGTATTACCTTGGTAATGTGGCTGTCAGAAATCTCTTCTCTCAATTATGTGATTATGACAGTAGGGAGTGCCCAAGCCACTGAGGTAACATCTGTTCTCTCTGCCTTCTCTAGAGCCCTAATCACTCAATCCCTCAGCCTGCTCCCTTATAAACTAAGGATCCCAACTGCCCCTCCCTGATTCACTCATATAAATTTGAGAATAAATCTGCAGTATGGGCAAGCCGTTTGCAGTTTCTTGGAAGTAAATGCAATTCCTGCTTCCTAGTTTGACTTATAGACAAAAAAAGCCGATATGGCCTTGGTCACCAAGGACAGAATTGTTAGTAAAGCAAGGCAGCAAAGATAAGCATCCCTGCCCCTTTCCTAACCTGGCACAGCAGGAATGTACAATGCCTCCAGGGACCTGAAAAGACTCAAGGAACCAAGAAGAAACTGGACAGATTTTCTCCTGCTGAACAATGAAAGAGACTTTTATTTGATTTGCAGTTCCTGCAGCCCTGAGCCCATATTAGCTTGGCTCTGTAACAAAGCTGCAAGCGAAAGCCCTACACCATGAGCCAGAAGACTTTGATTCGACTTGCAGCTCTTCCAAAAACTAGCTGTGTGACCTTGGGCATTCACTTCCCCTCTCTGGCTATCAATTTCTTACTATATAAAATGAATGGGCTGAACTAAAGGGTCTATTAGCTTTTAAAAAGCACCTTTTCTCATCACACTTTCACTTAAGCATTTTTAAACAAAGGCAAGTACTTCCAGCATCACCCAACATTCCCCAAGTCAGTAATTAAACTGGGAGAACTCCCCAGTTCATAAAACTTAAGCACCAGAACAAACTACAAAGCTCACTTGGCCCTGCTGTTTTTATCTAATCACCTTCTGTCAAGAAGGACTGAAACCTCCCATATTTTAAATCCCTACATGATTCTAGCTCCCTGTCATACTGACCTTGTACAATAACACCTACATTCACAAGAAACCAACTCGCGGGAACCCTTGAAGAGTGAGGCACATCTAAAGGTTTCAGCCAAATCCTATCTAAGGTAAAACAAGCCAGCTTCATTTTATGAGAAAAATCTTCCAGAACAGGACTCATTTTAAGATAGACTTACATTAATAAAACTATGATTTACATGTATAAGTCCTCTGCTCTTTCAGAGGACTCCTATGTTGAAGTCTTTGGAGAAGCCATTAATAGTCACCTCCTGGCAGGGCATGGTGGCTCACGCCTGTAATCCCAGCACTTTGGGAGGCTGAAGCGGGCTGATCACTTGAGGTCAGGAGTTCGAGATTAGCCTGGCCAACCCCGTCACCCCTGGCGAAACCCCGTCTCTACTAAAACAAAAATACAAAAAGTACCCAGGTGTGGTGGCACGTGCCTGTAGTCCCAGCTACTCAGGAGGCTCATGCGTGAGAATCGCTTGAACCTGGGAGGCAGAGGTTGCAGTGAGCTGAGATTGTGCCACTGCACTCCAGCCTGGGCGACAGAGCCATACTCTGTCTCAAATAAATAAATATATATATATATATATGTGTGTGTGTGTGTGTGTGTGTGTGTGTGTATAAAGTCACTTCCTGAGATATCTGTCAGTGTCAATCCAGATTTTCAATTCAAATCCTTAAGTGTTTAAAATGCATCCTCTCTGAGGCTGATCTATGCTAGAGACTGTAAGAGCTATATAGCCTCTGCCCTCAGACAGCCTGCATTCTTGCTGAAGACTCAGAGAGTGTAAGATTGGGAGTCTGTCAGGAGATCGAGACCATCCTGGCTAACACAGTGAAACCCTGTCTCTATTAAAGATACAAAAAATTAGCTGGGTGTGGTGGCACGTGCCTATAGTCTCACCTACTCGGGAGGCTGAGGCAGGAGAATCGCTTGAACCCAGGAGGCAGAGGTTGCAGTGAGCCGAGATCCTGCCATTGCACTCCAGCCTTGGTGACAGAGCATGACTTTGTCTCAAAAAAAAAAAAAAAAGATGGGGAGTCTGTGCCCCAATAGAAGGGCCAACTCCTGAGAGGTGGTGAGGCCGGCATGGGCTGCAGCATGGGCAGTCTCTATATGTGTGATAGACTTTGTGGTGGCCTTTGAAAGCTCACCACTTGGCATTGAATTGGGGGTTGGCTGACAAGGCCAAGGAGGGAATATGAACAATGAGAGCAGGTCACACTAGCTTCGAGAGGGAAAAATTGGAGCAGACACAGGAGATAGAAAAGAGAAAATACCCTGAAAGAAATGCTAATACCCAGGAGTGGGCCAGGTTGCTTGAAGATGAAAAAGAAGCCCAGCTAGTCAAATCTTCCATTGGGCTGCAAGAAGCCCACTGTGCTAGGGATCAAAGTGGCAGGCTCAAAAAACGATGATTTGGTCCTGCAGGGAGGAGAGGAGGGGGCTTCTTTCTCTCTGTCTGCTGTTAAAGTTAGTGCTCGACAAGTCTGTTTGTAAAGCTTCTTGGAGGTAAGGGCCACATTTTATTCATTTCTGTAATCTGGAAGCTGAGCACTATACAGTACTTTGTCCACAGTTGCTGCCCAAGAAGTGCCTGCAGATGGCCGGGCGCGGTGGCTCACGCCTGTAATCCCAGCACTTTGGGAGGCCGAGGCGGGCAGATCACGAGGTCAGGAGATCGAGACTATCCTGGCTAACACAGCAAAACCCCGTCTCTACTAAAAATACAAAAAAATTCGCCGGGCGTGGTGGCGGGCGCCTGTAGTCCCAGCTACTCGGGAGGCTGAGGCAGGAGAATGGCGTG
>NW_026656941.1:0-5315 GCF_009828535.3 Hylobates moloch | reverse complement strand
ATGGACAGCACTTTTTAGTCTTTCTTCCTGCCAGAAAAAAATTCCCTGTTGTTTATTTAATTTTTGCGTCTGTTCTCTGTCTTTCCATTTTTACTCCTGGTATTTCCATTTTTATCCATCCTCTCAGTCTGTCTTTTTTCTTGTAGTTGTCTTATTTATTTATTTATTTTTAGAGACAGAGTCTTGCTCTGTTGCCCAGGCTAGAGTGCAGTGGCAGGATCATAGCTCACTTCAGCCTTGAACTCCTGGACTTAAGAGATCCTCCTGCCTAAGCCTTCTTAGTAACTGGAACTGCAGGCATGCACCACTGTGCCTTGCTTTAGATTGTATATTTTTATAATTTTGCTTTAAGACTTTTTTTTTTGCACCCAGTTTGTTCAAACCACAATCTCAGGTCTCAACAATGCTCATTATCTTTTTCAAATCCCCTTTTGAATTGTTCAGTTCTTAAATCGTGTGTGGGGTGGGATTTGAGTTTTCTTAAGTGCTCTCCTTATTTATTATTTATTTTTATTTTTTGAGATGGAGTCTTGCTCTGTCACCAGGCTGGAGTGCAGTGACACGATCGCGGCTCACCGCAACCTCCGCCTCCCGGGTTCAAGGGATTCTCCTGCCTCAGCCTCCCAAGTAGCTGGGACTACAGGTGTGTACCCCCACGCCCAGCTAATTTTTGTATTTTTAGTAGAGATAGGGTTTCACCATGTTGGCCAGGATGGTCTCAAACTCCTGACCTCAGGTGATCCTACCGCCCTGGCCTCCCAAAGTGCTGGGATTATAGACATGAGCCCCCACGCCCAGCCAGTGCTTTATTTATTTATTTATTTTTTTTTTTATATATATATTTTTTGAGACAGAGTCTCACTGTGTTGCCAGGGCTGGAGTGCCGTGGTGTGATCTCGGCTTGCTGCAACCTCTGCCTCCCGGGTTCAAGTGATTTTCCTGCCTCAGCCTCCCAAGTAGCTGGGATTACAGGCACACAACACAACGCCTGACTAATTTTTATATTTTTAGTAGAGACGGGTTCACCATGTTGGCCAGGATGGTCTCGATCTCTTGACCTCATGATCCGCCTGCCTCGGCCTCCCAAAGTGCTGGGATTATAGGTGTGAACCACCGCGCCTGGCCTGCTTTATTTTTAAAGCAGGTTTCATCTGTCTCCAGCAGCTTCTTGACTTCCCTAGTCATGCTCTCTGATTGTTCCTCCTGATCTTTTCCTGTCCAGCGTCTCCGATTTCTTAGACAGGTGGTTAGATTTTTCTGTCAGATGACTGGAGCTCAGGCCTGGGCTGTTTATCCTGAACACTGAATCTCTCACAGGTGGTAGAGGGCAAAAAGCAGACAGGCTGTCAAGGGCCTGCTGTGGAGCATGGAGGAAGCCTATGAGCGCTCAGGGCTCCCTGTATCCTTCCAGCCTCAGATAGCTCCTTCCCACCACTTCAGCTCTTTTGAGGATCTTCTACGTAGTTTGGTAGGAACCTGGGAGAAGCTGTGTTAAGGATAGCCAGCCAGATGTTATGTGATTAATTTTTAATGGTTGCTCTAGGCATCACAACATACATACCTCTCCTTTCAAGAAGCCTTATAACCAGGCATGTCTCTTGCTTTCTCTTCTTTATGTTATTATTGTCATAAGTATGACGTATGTTGAAACCCCCACCAGATAATGTGATAGTCTTTACTTTCAACAGGGAAGAGTTAAAGAACGTGAGTAAAGAAAATTAGACTTTTATATTTACCCAGATCATTATCATTTCTGTTTCAATGTTTTCATTCCTTAAGTTACAAGTTAACGTCTGGTATCATTTCCTTTCAATCTGAAGAACCCTGTAGCTTTTGTTGTTGTTGTTTATTTTTTGAGCATGTCCGCTGTCAACAAATTATCTTCGATTTTCATTCATCTGATAAAGTCTTTTATTTCTCCTTTATTCCTGAAGGATATTTCTAGAAGCTATAGGAGTCAGAGTTGACACTTCAAAGTGAAAGGTGAAGTCAGCACTTCAAAGATGTTGTTCCACTATTTTCTTCTCTCCATATTTTTGATGAGAAATCTGTGATAATTTGAATTATTGTTTGCTTATATGTAATGTAAGCAGTTTTCTCTAACTGCTTTTTTTGTTTATTTTTGATTTTTAGCAGTTTGATTACTATATGTCTGGTTGTGATTCTCACTAAGTTTATCTTGTTTGGAATTCACTGAGCTTCTTGAATCTGTAAATTTAAGTGTTTTATCATACTTGGGGAAATTTCTCCTATTATTTTTGTCAATTTTTTTTTCTTTTTCAACCTTTTTTCCTCTCCTTCTTGGACTCTAATGACATGAATATGAATTATTTTGATAAATTTGAGTCTGTTCACTAAAATGATTTTTTCTCTCTGCTCTTCAGGTTGTATAATTTCCATTGATCTATTCTGCTATTGAGTATATTCAGTGATTTTTTTTTAAATTTCAAGTATTATATTTTTTAATTCTAAAGTATCCATTTGGTTTTTTCCCACAGTTTATATTTTCTTATTGAGAACTTCTATCTTTCCACTTATTTCAAGAATATTAACAGTTACCACATGAAGGGGGCTTAAAATAGCTGCTTTAAAAACCAATATCTGGTACTTCCAACATCTGGGCTATCTATGGATTGGCAACTGTTGTGGCTTTTCTTGAGAATTGGCCAGATTTTCCAGATTTTTCATATTGAATATCCCGAACATTTTGAATATTATGAAACTTTGAATCCTGTTAAAATCTTCTGGAGAATGTTGAGAGTTTTCTTGTTTGTTTGTTTGTTTTGGCTAGCAATCAACCATAAGTTCTATCTTTCCTGTTGTAGGTGGCAGTTTCAATCTTAGCTAAAATATAAAATCTTTTGCTGTGATGTTTGGGTCTGCCTCACTCAGAGGTTACTCTCACTAATGTGGGGTGATTTATATCATAGTTCAATTCCTGAAGTTTTTGTTGTCTTTTTTTGGACCTGGTCCACACACGCACAGCTCTAGGGTGAACTTGGGACTTACGTAATTCATATACTGAATTAGTTCCCGTGTCTGGCTGTCTCCTTTCCAGGATTCCGCCCATGCCCTTTAGCCTACAAGGGTCCCTTTTCCTGGCTCTTCTGCCCACAAAGACTGGGTGTCTTTTGGAGTTCTACTGCCCAAACAGCTTTTTAACTGAGGCCCACATGCCAGTCAAATATGGAATAGGGAAGAGAAAAAATGCCGAGAAACTCATCCCCTTGTAGGTTGCTTCTCCAAATTTGACTCCCTCCCACCATCTGCCTGCTTTTGTTTACTTTTCAAAGTCCTTGGGGAGTTGCTTCTTGGTTTTTGTTCATAGTTTTCCATTGTAATCAGTGGGAGAGATAGATCCTAGTGGGCTTACTCCATTTTGCCTGGAAGTGGAACCACCAGATACTCTACTAAACCAGAGGATTTGCAATTTGCAAAGCTGCTAACAAATGATGAAAATAGATTTGAATTTTGCTTTTTTATTTTTACCCCATCTGGCAAAAATACACTGGTAGATCATGAAGTAACCTGACGAAAAGCAGTAAGAACCAGAAAAGGATCATGGAGTCACAGAAGGTCAGGGCTGAAAAAGATATTAGGGATCATTTCTCTTCATACCTGAAATAAGGACTGAACTCCCTGCTCTGGTTTTCAAGGCTCTGCATGAATTAATTCAATCTTGTCAACCTCATCTTGAGATACTCCTCCTTTCCTCTAGGTGACAATCTTCAGACTGCAATAACAGTGGCCAGAAAATCTGGAATGGTTTCTGAAAGCCAGAAGGTCATTCTCATTGAGGCAAATGAAACCACCGGGTCCTCATCAGCATCTATATCTTGGACATTAGAAGAAGGGAAGAAACACATTACGTATGGGAATCAGGTACTCCTGAACACAGACCTTCTGCCACATTATCAATGTATCTCACAGTGTTGGTGGCAGAGCAGCTTTGACTTAGAGTCAACATATGCTTCCAAATGTCTAGCACTCATGCTTTTGAACAAACTCAATTACATTGGTTTTTCCATACTTTTCATATGGAGATTGAAGGTATAGTGCTTTCCTGTGTGCTGGAAATAATCCATCTTTTAACCTTAAAAAAGTGGTTGTCCCTATATGAGAAAGAATATAGTGAGTGGAGCTGAATCCATTTTCTCCGTTTCCCCTTGCTTGTCAGTCACCCCACTGGGTTCAAAGGGGATCTAGTCGTTGGGAGAGATGCTGCTCTGTGTACCAGAAAATCACACTATGTTTTCAGGGTGAGAAAAAGTTTCATTCATTTATCTCCAGTCTGTCAGTATTCTATCTCCATTGTGTCCTTGTAGAGCAATATTAGTTCCCTAAGGATGAAAAAATAGTAAGTTCCCATTTCAGGGAGAAATTTGTTAAGCTGCAGTGCTTTTGTATTTTACACTTGATATGTGTGAAATGTGCTCTTCTCTGGGACTCACCAAGATCAAATCACGATGAAAACAGGACATGAGTAAGTGTTATGCTCCTACTCACTAGTTGTCTGTGATGTGCAAAGATTGATCCAGCAAAAACAATGCTTCTCTGAGGAATCAGAGTGACTTTTACAGATAGATCCTGGTCTGTCTTCATTATCTTCTCTCAGATATGCTTGTGGTTCTAACCACTCTGTCAGATGAAAGAGTCTAAAATAACTGTGTCTTGCTTTGTAGGACAATTACATTAACATCAGGGATGAAGTCTCTGATAATGGCAGAGAAGGAAGTTACCATTTTGCCCTAAATGGAAAATCCTTTCATGTTATAAGTCAGCATTTCAGCAGCCTACTGCCAAAGGTAAGTTCTAAGAGGGTGACAATCTCCCTTGTGAAAATGCTGATGATGTCATTTACAGAGCATGATCCTAAATTATTTCAAATCTTGAGACAGGTAAAATATACTCAGTGAGTTTTCTGTATCTTAAGAGAGACAGATTTTTTTTTTTTTTTGAAACGGAGTCTCGCTCTGTCGCCCAGGCTGGAGTGCAGTGGCGCGATCTCGGCTCACTGCAAGCTCCGCCTCCCGGGTTCACGCCATTCTTCTGCCTCAGCCTCTCCGAGTAGCTGGGACTACAGGTGCCCGCCACCACGCCTGGCTAATTTTTTTTGTATTTTTAGTAGAGACGGGGTTTCACCGTGGAGAGACAGATATTTTTGCAGAGGATACTATTGTCCCATTTCCTACTAGGTTTGAAATAAATAAACTTGATTAGTCAATTTTCCACCATCTATAGGATTGAAGAATCAGTGATTTCTTGAATTATGCTGATGATTTTGGGTGGCTGTCACTGTATTGCCATGGTAAGGG
>NW_026656940.1:0-5316 GCF_009828535.3 Hylobates moloch | reverse complement strand
TAAATTAATAATCCAGTGTTCCACCTTAGGAAACAAGAAAAAAAGAAAAATAAACACAAGGCATGCAGAAAGAATGAAAGGGTAATTATTAAAGCAGAAATAAATTAAAAAGAGACTCAACAAACAATAAAGAAAATCAACAAAACCAAAGTTGAATCTTTGAAAAGATCAACAAAATTAACAAAGCTTTAGCTAACCTGACCAAGAATCAAAGGGAAAATTCAGATGACTAAAATCAGCACTGAAAGGGAATATGTTAATCTGAAGCTTACAGAAATAAAAAGGATTATAAGAGGATATGATGAAAATTTGTATGCCAACAAATTAGATAACCTAGATGAAGTGGACAAATTCCTAGAAAAATACATATTACTGAAAGTGACTAGAAAAGAAATAGAAATTTGAATAGACTTATAAGAAATAAAGAGATTGGATTTGTCTTCAGAAAGCTGCTCACAAAGAAAAGCCCAGAACCAGACGGTTTTACTGGTGAATTGTATCAAACATTTAAACAATTGAAACCAATTGTTCACAAACCCTTCCAAAAAATTGAAGAAGATACATTCTCCAACTCAAACAAATGGTAGCCTGACTTTTAGTTTTCTGAGGAATCTTCATACTGTTTTCCACAGTGGTTGTACTAGTTTACATTCCCACCAGCAGTGTAAAAGTAGTCCCTTCTCACATCCATGCCAACATCTATTATTTATTTAACTTTTAATTATGGCCATTCTTACAGGAGTAGGGTGGTATTGCATTGTGATTTTAATCTGCATTTCCCTGATAGTGATGTTGAACATGTTTTATATGTTTTCATATGTTTGTTGGCCATTTGTATACCTTCTTTTGAGAACTGTCTATTCATATCCTTCGCCCACTTTTTGATGGGATTATTTGTTTCTTTTTCACTGATTTGTTTGAGTTCCTTGTAGATTCTGGATATTACTCCTTTGTCGGATGCATAGTTTGTGAAGATTTTCTCCTACTTGGTGGGTTGTGTGTATACTCTGCTGACTATTTCTTTTGCTGAGCAGAAGCTTTTTAGTTTAATTAAATGCCATCAATTTACCTCTGTTTTTGTTGCATTTGCTTTTGGGTTCTTGGTCATGAAGTCTTTGCCTAAGTCAATGTCTAAAAGAGCTTTTCTGATGTTATCTTCTAGTATTTTGATGGTTTCAAGTCTTAGATTTAAGTCTTTGATCCATCTTGAGTTTATTTTTGTATAAGTAAAAGATGAGGATCCAGTTTCATTCTTCTACATATGGCTTGCCAATTATCCCAACACCATTTGTTGAATAGTGTGTCATTTCCCCACTTTATGTTTTTGTGTGCTTTGTCAAAGATCACTTGACTATAAATATTTGGCTTTATTTCTGGGTTCTCTATTCTATTCCATTGGTCTATGTACCCATTTTTATACAAGTACCATGCTGTTTTGGTAACTCTAGCCTTGTGATATAGTTTGAAATCAGGTAATGTTATGCCCCCAGATTTGTTCTTTTTGCTTAATCTTGATTTGTCTATGTGGGCTCTTTTTAAAATCCATATGAATTTTAGGATTGTTTTTTCTAGTTCTGTGAAGAATGATGATGGTATTTTGATGAGAATTGCATTGAATATATAGACTGCAGCTGGACACAGTGGCTCATGCCTGTAATCCCAGCACTCTGGGAGGCCGAGGCAGGCAGGTGACTTGAGATCAGAAGTTCGAAACGAGCCTGGCCAACATGATGAAACCTCGTCTCTGCTAAAAATACAAAAATCAGCCGGACATGGTGGCACACTCTTGTAATCCCAGCAGCTCAGGAGGCTGAGGCAGGAGAATTGCTTGAACTCAAGAGGCAGAGGTTGCAGTGAGCCGAGATTGCGCCACTGCATTCCAGCTTTGGTGACAGAATAAGACTCCTTCTCAAAAAAAAAAAAAAGAAAGAAAGAAAAAGAATATGTAGATTGCTTTTGGCAGTGACATACTTGTTGGACTTTCTAACTTGTCCTAGACTTCCTCTTTTCTTAAGCAACCAGTTATTTTACTTTAGGACAAGAATTTCCCATACAAGATTCTTTGTAACATTTCTTACCATAAATACCTCTTCACCTTTGTAATCTTTTAATTAGACGGGCTGCTTTTATTCTGTTAGGAAGTTATGGTTTGTATTACATGTTGTTGTGTGAGTCCTGAGAAGAGGGAGCAGACAAGGAGGTTATCTACATGATGTAGAAGTTATCCCCTATCAAGGGATTGCTCGGTTAGATTTCTTGTTTGTTTGAATAAGTGTGGGCTATATTTAAAACCCCTGAGGTAAGAATATTTAGGCTGAAGTTATTGGTTATAGATCTAGGTAGCTTTCCTGAGAGAAATAGGGCTATTAGAGGGAAAGAGGAATTTAGAGTTTGGGTAAATATAAAGCAGACACCCATCTTAGAAATTATATTCTTGTCCCAAAGGGGGGTGGGGTACTTAGATATTACCAGAAACTCTTGGGAGAATGGTAATTTATCCTTTAAGTAGAATAAAGTGTTGTGAATTTTTCTACTAAAGGAAGGGGTGCCACTTGGACCCATTACCTGACAGGATTTGGAGGAGATTTGCTTAGAAAAGATTAGTACAGAGTAGGCAGTTCTTGAACTTGAAAAAGAAATTTATTTTACTTGCCTCCTCCAGAGTTGCCCTTGGCTTTGTCTTGTTGATGATGACTCTGATTTGGAAGCCAGTCGGAGAAGAGAGGACCTGCAGCTCAAGGCCATTAGGGGTTGGGATTCTGTTCTGGGGAACATTTTCACCCTTAGCGTAGTTTCATTTTCAGTAGCCAAGCTTGTGGCAGAGGGGACAAGCCACGCAGGGCTTTTTCACATTTATCCCATTAGGGCAGTTTGCCTTTCAGTGGCCTGGTCTTTTGCACGATGGCAGTTACCTGTAGGAGTGTCCTTAGGGCTACCTGGAGGGGGTTGGGGGCTTGTAAAACAGCCAACAGTTGAGACTGCCTAATGTTCCTGTGTTTTTCTTTTTTCTTAGCTTTGTTCTCCTTATTCTGCTCTCAGTTATAAAAGAATGAGGAGGCTAATTTGAGGATTTCCTGCATAGGGGCCATGCTGTATTACACAAGAAAATTAGACATTTCTTTTTGAGAGTCTGAGGGTTAAATTTATCCCAGTGTTTTAGGAAGCAACCCCGAGGTGAGTCTGAGGGAATAGGTGAGATTTGTCCCATGATGGGACTGAAAATGACAAGCTGCTGGGGGGTAATGTCTGCTGGGGTCATGAACTGCACTTTGTCTCGGGGCGTCCCACCAAGGAAAAGGGTTCCACTCATGTCCACTGAGGGACTTCGAGATGCACTTTCCAAAGGGGCATCCTACCTATTGGAAGGATCTCCCAGCATCGTGGCTGATGGCCCTGAGGTTTTATGCTGGATGGCTAGTCCAGGTAGGAGGAATGAGGATGAAGGGAGAACACAGCCTGGAACTAGCCCAGGAGAAGAAATGGGAATGGGGAGATTCACCTGAGGCTGCTTGAGATCATCCGATTTGGCAACATCCAGAGCAGGTTTGGCTGTCTTTACAGTAGAATTTAGAATGAGAAAGAGGGGGTCTGAGTTCCCCAAAACATGTGTAGGTTAGCTTTAGTCGAGCTTTAGCTGCCAATCGTGCTACATGTAGGGATTGGGGAGTTTGGGGAGAGAGCTTTCCTCTCTTCCGAGCAAGGCAGACAAACCTGTTCACCCCCTGACCTTCAGGCTCCACCAGAGAGTGGCCCTGGCCAGTGACCATCAATTGCCAGAAAGATACTGGAATTTTTTCACAGGAAGACTGGAAAGAGAAACAAAACTCTAAACTTCCACCCAATTGGGCAGTGGTCAGACATGCTATCAGGACCTTCTGGTCTTCTGGGGAGTGGCCTCGGCTGGGATCGTCAATTGTCTCCAGGCTTGGACACTGTCCACCAAGAGGTTGGAGTTGGGGAAGAGAAAAGGGAGAAACTAGGAGACACGTTCTTAAGCAGTTCCTGAGCACTCCCTGAGTAGTTCCCGAGCATTCTTCTAGCAGTCTCGGAGCACTCCCTGATCAGTCCCACACACTCCCCATATGGGCCACCAAAATGTTGTGGGTGCAACTAGCTGGGGCTGATGTTGTGGGCAGTAAAGGAATTTACCAAGACAGTTGTGGGTAAAGGAAAAAGAATTTATTAGAGAAAGTACAAAGACATGTTGCAAGAAAGCAATGGGCAGCACAGCAGAGAAGAGACTGCCTGCAAAGAAGCAGGGGATGGGCAAAAGTTTTATAAGGTCATGCTGGACGGGGCTATGTGCAAGTGAATTTGCACTGTATGCTAAGAATATGTTGGGGTAATTTTTAACTGCCAGGTCTTTCCTATCCAGGTGCCCAGGGGAAACACTATGCTGCTTTTAGCTGTCTTGCAACCCACATGCTTTCCGTTTCTGGTGTTGCAAGATACTGACTGTGGTTTTTCACACAAAGAGGTAAGCCCTACAAACCGGGTTAGGTCCCTGTTCTGCCAGCCTGGCTCCTCCCTGGTTCCTGTTAACTTATTGATTTACTGGGGCCCCAAAGTTACCAGGGACTTGTGGTAAGGAGAGGAGGGTAGTAGAAAGTGACTGATAATGAATATGAAGTTTCTTTTAGGGATGATAAAAATGCCCTGAAATTAAATAGTGGTGGTGTTTGTATAACTTTGTTTTTTTTCTGTTGTTGTTGTTGTTGTTGTTGTTGTTGTTGTTGTTGTTGTTTTATGTATTTTTACTCTTGTCACCCAGGCTGGAGTGCAATGGTGCAATCTTGGCTCACTGCAACCACCTCCTCCCGGGTTCAAGCAATTCTCCTCTCTCAGTCTCCTGAGTAGTTGGGATTACAGGCACCTGCCACCACGCCCAGCAAATTTTTGTATTTTTAGTACAGATGAGGTTTCACCATGTTGGCCAGGCTGGTCTCGAACTCCTGACCTCAGGTGATCCACCCATCTCGGCCTCCCAAAGTGCTGGGATTACAGGCGTGAGCCACCAGGCCCAGCCTATAACTTTGTGAATAGACTAACATCCACTGAATTATACACTTTGAAAGTGTGGAATTTGTAGTATGTGAATTTCATCTCAATACTAAAATTTACAATTAAAAAAGAAAGTAAAAGATGCTATGAGATTTATCAAATAGAGAATATTAATATAGAGGTATAAATTATTTTTTAAAATAACCGAACAGAAATTCTAGGGTTAAGAAAAGTTCTTCATGCTGAAAGAAAGTGACTCTAGACAGCAATTCTAATCCACACATAGAAACAAAGAGCAGTAGTAAAGTTATTTAT
>NW_026656939.1:0-5317 GCF_009828535.3 Hylobates moloch | reverse complement strand
AGAGCTGGCAAGGGGCTGACAGCAGCCACCCTGGCATCCCAGTGAGCGTCTGCTAGGAGAAGCCCTTTCCCCTGGAACCGTTGTCCCCAGATATGGTCAACTTGCGCGTGAAAGTATTTTAAGAGATGTAATAAAACAAGGCATTCTTTTCACAGCATGGAGTGATGGCAATTCTGTTCTGACTTGCATACAAGTCAGTGCAGGGTGGGGAGCAGGGAATCGCCCCCAGGTGTGAGCGCTGAACCATGTCCAGTTGGCGGGGATAAAATAGACCCACTAAGGTTGGGTAGAGTGGCACCCCTCATGCACACACACACACACACACACACCTCCTCCTCTGGGCCATGATGTGTTCTTGTGGACTAAAAACTGTGGTTTTCAACATCAACTTCCTGCCAGATCTGATGCCTCTTTGAACTTGTGCCAGGCCCCGGGCTGGGCTATGGACCTGGGGCAGCGAATGAATGTGACCAGGCCCCAGCCCCTGGACCTTGAAGGAGACTCAGGCTGGGTGAGGTGGACGATGACTGCACAGCTCAACCAGGGAGCACCTGGCCCAGCTAAAAGTCCCCAGTCCGAAGCCATGGTTGAGCTGGGTGCAGGTCGAGGGCAGGTGCTCACGAGAAGATGCAAATGAGCCGGATGTCCAGGGTTGGTGCAGTGCAGAGGCCATCAAGGGAGGTGTGTGTGTGCTTGTGTGTGACCAGGGACAGAGAGAGATAGTGTGAACACAGCGGTGTACCTCAGAGCCTTTTGCATGTGACCATTTTATTCCCTTGTGCTGACTGCCAGGACTCAGGGAGGAAGTGAGAATCCCTCAGCCACCCTGTTTGACAGTTTCCATTCTCACTTCAGTGCGCCAGGCTCTGTGAGTGTCTTCTCCCTGGGAAAAGCTAGTGAGTGTGGCGAAGGCTTCACACTCCCACAGCATTCATCTGGAACCTTTTGCTGGAATGATCTCCCCAGCTGGCAACAGGAGGCCATATCTAGACAACGGGAAGGCCCAGGATGGAGCTAATGGAGGCGTCACCTGTTCGGATGATGGAGCTAACGGAGGCGTCACCTGTTTGGATGACAGAGCTAACAGAGGCGTTACCTGTTTGGGTGACGGAGCTAACAGAGGCGTCACCTGTTTGGATGACAGAGCTAACAGAGGCGTTACCTGTTTGGGTGACGGAGCTAACAGAGGCATCACCTGTTCAGATGACAGCAGCAAAGCATGCCCATTGGCTCTGCATTTGTAACCTGCCACAAGATGCTGTTTGACCTCTTCTCCAACCTGAGCTTAATGTAGACAGGGCAGGTACAAGCAGCCAGGTCACAAATGAGGAGAACAAGACATCCCAGGTGGCTGGAAAGGGGGCAACAACTTTTAACTGAAATATGAGGCATTGCTTGAAAGCTCCAGCTAAACCCCAAAGTCAAGGTAGCCTTGAATTTAGTGTCCAGAGTAATTTGAGAAACAAAAAATCTCAAAGGAACAGAGAGAAACATGCAACGTCATGGACATGTTGTATTACGAGGACAAAACCCCTCACCTCAAAGATCTGACATGATCATTCCTTTGGTTCAACGGGGGAAACAGAAATGGCTGATGATGGAAGGTTCCAGTAGTCAATCACAGTGGCTGCTCCCGAGGTCTCCTTGCAGCAGGGGAGTTGGCCACCAGGGCCGTGGGGTGGCTCTCGGAGAAGGGGCTGGGGAAGGAGCATTCTGTGTGCCCAGCAGGCCCAGAGAAGGGCAGCCACCTCATTTCTCAGTCACTTGGCCCCAGAGGCCCCTTTCTGTGGCATACCCGTGACCTCTCCAGAGGACTCCCCAGCAGTTCCAGCCCCAGCACGCAGGGATGTGCCCCCAGAAGGCACTGTGGGGATGCTGCTTCTGAGGCTGCTGTCAAGACCAGCACCCATTTCCACAGGGATTTGTGCAAAATCAGGGTTGGTGGCCAAGAGGAAGTGGCCCTTGGCATCCGGAGCCACTGGGTACTCCCAGCAGTGCCTGGGCTTTTCCCCTGTCCAACACACACAATGTCACCAAGCACCAACATAAGGCTGCTCCAGCATCAAGATGAGTCAAGACAAAAGTGAGACCACTGTGCAATCAGACCACACAGGAACATTGTCCAACCTCCCAGAAATGTGTAGACACCTCTCCCTGCTGAGACGGGCAAGGGCCACGGTGTCACTGGCCAGGCTCCTGCCTCCCGTGAGTCACCCCTCCCTCTAGAGAAGATTGATTGACATGCCAGATCCTAGCATGACCCCGCCTCCTCACAGCCCCCAATCCAGAGCCAAGCCCAGCTTCCTTGAGTCCCCTGCCAAATCGCCTCCCACTGCCCACACCTGACAATCATCAGGCCCTTCTAACCCCACTGAGACGCCCAGGTTCTCCTCGCTGCACTGAGTGGTAACCCAGCTTGCTCAGCTACAGGTGAGCTCCGGGGGGGTCCCAGGCTGGGGGGGGCACTAACAGAGTCCTCTTTTAGTGAGGTGGGGTGGCACTGGGGAGGAACCAGTGTCTGCACGTGGGCAGCACAGACCCTCTCAGCAGGAGCAGCCAGATGGAAACCCAATCTCAGTTCTAGCAAACTGAGCCAGCCCAAGTTCAGTTCTAACAAAGTCGGGGAGACACAGCCACCCCTGCACATGTGGGTCTGACTTCCCCACCTGTCCCAGCCACACCCAGAGTCTTTAGGCAGGAAAACGTGGCATGAGCCTGGGGCTGCTGGAATGATTGCCAAGCACTGCCATTTCCAACGAGGCTCGGTGGCAATGGCACTTCACAGCAGTCCCCAGCCTCTCCTGGGCCTGGCATGTTCCAATCCACCGGGACGTCTCCTGCAGCCTGCACAGCCTGGGGTCTTTTTGCAGTTGAGTGAGTTCAGACTTGCCAGTTCCAGGCTCTCAGTGGCACCAGCCCAGGCATTTAATAATGTGTGCCCAGAACCCACGGCCAATTCCATATCGTTACAATTCGATTGTTAATCACAGGCAGCGCCAGGCCCAGCAGACACCCGGCTGTGCTCCTTCTAGGGTTCTAGAATTCTTCCTGGCTCAGTGCTGGAAGAACAGTGCCAGTCGCGTCTTCTGCAGCTTGCATTGGCCCAAATGTTCAGCTCTGTGCGTGATCCAATGATCGTTCAGGCTTTGGAGGCAGAGAGGCTGTGCCAGGCAGCAGAGCACAGAGCCCAGTGGGATGGCAGTCCTCGTGACCCCCTCAATTAGTCTCTGTGGCGCACCCAGCCTAACATCGGGCACTTTTCATGCCCCTCCTGCAATACACTGGTGGCAACTCCGTGGAATAGATGCCTCCATCCCCGTCTCATGGTCCAGGGAAGCAGGGCTCACAGAAACCAAGAGCCAGGACCAAAGTGAGCACCGCAGATTACCCGGGCCCTCCCGTCGCCACCGCGCCTCTGCCGGGGAGCTCAATGTGAGTCTCGGCAGGAGGGTTGGCGAGGACCCACGGAAGGGGGCAGGGACCCACGGAGGGGGCAAAGTGGGCAGCCCGTCACAGACAAGGTCAGGCAATAGAGGGGCAGGACCTCACTGATCTTTACGAAGTGTCACTTGTGCATCAAGAGAGGAAGCTGGGTGACCGGGAGGAGGCTGGTCTGGGCTGGTGTCCCGAGCGCTGTGGTCAGGGTGAGCGGGTGAGACGTGGAGCCGCCAGAACCCACAGGCAGCTGGAAAGAGGGAAGTTGAGGACACTGCCTGGATCACGGCCTGAGACACCAGGCGGCCAGAGGCCCCATGAACTGACACGGGCAGGAACAGGGAAGGAGCAGGCCTGGGTGAGAAATTGAAACTTCTCTTTTGGAGCTGTTATGATGGGGGTGCCTGCCTGTCAGATGCCTACGTGGAGAAGCCTCCGGAGCCATTGGCTGTGTGAGTGTGGCTCTCAGTAGGGAGAGGTCTGAGCTGAGAAGGTGCGGCCACCCCGCAGAGAGGGCGCCCAGGGGAGAATGTGGCATCCAGGGGGCAGTGAAGCCACACTGTTGGGTGAGGGGTGCTCACAGCTGCAGAGAAGCTGAGTGGATGATCCAGCCAGAGGAGACCTTCCGGGGCGTGAGGACAGAGACGGCTCAGGGTGGGTGGAGGGAATCGCGAAGGCGAGGAAGAAGACAGCCAGCATGCACAGTAACACTATCCAGAAGTTTCTCATAACTCAGGAGCAGAGAGTCGGGGCAGCAGCTGGGAGTGTGTGGCTGCGGATGGTTTTGGGAAGAGAGTGGTGTGTGGAGGGGACTGACCCAGCAGACATGGAGAGACAGGCGGTGCCGGAGGGTGCCGTCCTATCCCAGAGCAGGTCCTGGAGGGGCGAGTGGGACAGAGCCCGCAAACAAGCAGAGGGGCTGGCCAAGACAGAAGCAGGGGCTGCATCCCTCGGAACAGGCCCAGGAAGGCGGAAGCAGAGGCTGCATCCCTGGGAACCCGCCCAGGAAGGTAGAGGCAGGGGCTGCATCCCTCGGAACTTGCCCAGGAAGGCGGAAGCAGAGGCTGCATCCCTGGGAACCCTCCCAGGAAGGTGGAGGCAGGGGCCGCATCCCTCAGAACAGGGGCCCAGGAAGCACTGGGTCAGTGGCTTCTCTTCAGACGGCTCTGTGTTCTCAGGAAAGTGAGAAGCACCAGGGTTGCTAAAAGTAAGGCGGGAGGGGCCGAGGAAGCAGGAGGAGGTGTGAAATTGTCATTAGGAAAAGTGAGAAAAGGATAGACCAAGGGAGGCAATAAAATTGCCAGCAGGATGAAGCCCCCGCTGCACATTTGGGTCACAGGGTTTAATTCAAAGCCTTCGTGTGGCTCTGTTTCTCCCAGCCACAGTCCACCACTCAGGTATGGGGGCAGGTAGGTGTCCTCAGGTCCCAAAACTGCTGCAGCAGCTCCAGACTCAACACCTTCCTCTCATAAAGTCTAGAGACACTGATCAGGTCACATGGCCATCCCAGAAAGAATCCCTGTGGCTCACTGTCTTACTCTAAAATCACATGCTCCCCCAACCCTCTAAGCCACAGGTAGGGTCTCACCCTGGCAGCTGAGAAACAGGAAGACTGCTTCCACATGTAGACTAGGAAGGCAAGACAGCCAGGGCACCAAGAGACAGCTACCACGTGGCTCTGCACTTGGGACAAGGAACAGCTACAAAATGTGGCCAGAAATAAATGCTCAGGTGGCATGAATTTAAAATCAGACGGTGGGATCCGGGACGACTCCATCTCAATCCCAGGGGTCTCGGGTGGCATGAATTTAAAATCAGATGGTGGGATCAGGGACGACCCCTTCTCAATCCCAGGGGTCTTGGGTGGCATGAATTTAAAATC
>NW_026656938.1:0-5318 GCF_009828535.3 Hylobates moloch | reverse complement strand
TTCATTTCAACTTTGGTGAATCTGACAATTATGTGTCTTGGAGTTGCTCTTCTCGAGGAGTATCTTTGTGGCATTCTCTGTATTTCCTGAATGTGAATGTTGGCCTGCCTTGCTAGATTGGGGAAGTTCTCCTGGATAATATCTTGCAGAGTGTTTTCCAGCTTGGTTCCATTCTCCCTGTCATTTTCAGGTACACCAATCAGACGTAGGTTTGGTCTTTTCACATAGTCCCAAATTTCTTGGAGGCTTTGTTCGTTTCTTTTTATTCTTTTTTCTCTAAACTTCCCTTCTCACTTCATTTCATTCATTTCATCTTCCATCAGTGATGCCCTTTCTTCCAGTTGATCGCATCGGCTACCAAGGCTTCTGCAATCTTCGCGTAGTTCTCAATACCTGGCTTTCAGCTCCATCAGCTCCTTTAAGCCCTTCTCTCCATTGGTTATTCTAGTTATCCATTCCTCTAATTTTTTTTCAAAGTTTTTAACTTCTTTGCTATTGTTTTGAATTTCCTCCCGTAGCTCGGAGTAGTTTGATCATCTGAAGCCTTCTTCTCTCAACTCATCAAAGTCATTCTCCGTCCAGCTTTGTTCCGTTTCTGGTGAGGAACTGCGTTCCTTTGGAGGAGGAGAGGTGCTCTGCTTTTTAGAGTTTCCAGTTTTTCTGCTCTGTTTTTTCCCCATCTTTGTGGTTTTATCTACTTTTGGTCTTTGATGATGGTGATGTACAGATGGGTTTTTAGTGTGGATGTCCTTTCTGTTTGTTAGTTTTCCTTCTACCAGACAGGACCCTCAGCTGCAGGTCTGTTGGAGTTTGCTAGAGGTCCACTCCAGACCCTGTTTGGCTAGATGTCAACAGCGGTGGCTGCAGAACAGCGGATTTTCGTGAGACCACAAATTCAGCTGTCTGATAGTTCCTCTGGAAGTTTTGTCTCAGAGGAGTACCCGGCCGAGTGAGGTGTCAGTCTGTCCCTACTGGGGGGTGCCTCCCAGTTAGGCTGCTCAGGGATCAGGGACCCACTTTAGGAGGCAGTCTGTCCATTCTCAGATCTCCAGCTGCATGCTGGGAGAACCACTACTCTCTTCAAAGCTGTCAGTCGGACAGGGACATTTAAGTCTGCAGAGGTTCCTGCTGAGTTTTTGTTTGTCTGTGCCCTGCCTCCAGAGGTGGAGCCTACAGAGGCAGGCAGGCCTCCTTGAGCTGTGTTGGGCTCCACCCAGTTCAAGCTTCCTGGCTGCTTTGTTTACCTAAGCAAGCCTGGGCAATGGCGGGTCCCCCTCCCCCAGCCTCGCTGCCACCTTGCAGTTTGATCTCAGACTGCTGTGCTAGCAATCAGCAAGACTCCGTGGGCATAGGACCCTCCGAGCCAGGTGTGGGACACAATCTCCTGGTGTGCTGTTTTCCAGGCCCGTTGGAAAAGCGCAGTATTAGGGTGGGACTGACCCGATTTTCCAGGTGCCGTCTGTTACCCCTTTCTTTGACTAGGAAAGGGAACTCCCTGACCCCTTGCGCTTCCCGAGGTAGGCAATGCCTCGCCCTGCTTCGGCTCGCGCACAGTGCGCTGCACCGACTGACCTGCACCCACTGTTTGGCACTCCCTAGTGAGATGAACCCAGTACGTCAAACAGAAATGCAGAAATCACCCGTCTTCTGTGTCGCTCAGGCTGAGAGCTGTAGACCGGAGCTGTTCCTATTCGGCCATCTTGGCTCCACCCCCTCTCTTTCATTTTTAGAGGATAGTTTTTCTGGGCGTAATATTCTTGGTTGGCAGTGGTTTTGGGGTTTTTTTGTTTCTTCCTTTTGACACTTTGAATATATTATCCCACTCTTTCCTGGCCTGCAATGTTTCTGAAGAAGAAGAAATTTGAAGAATAAATCTACTGATAGTTTTATAGGGTTTTTTTTTTTGTATATGACAAGTTGCTTTTCTCGTTCTTTCAAAATTGTATTTTTGTCTTTGACATTTGACAATTTGATTATAATGTGTCTCAGTCTAGACCTTTTTAGGTTCGATATCTTTGTGATCCTTTTGGGCCTCATGAATCCAGATGTCCATTTCCTTCCCTAGATTTGAGATGTTTTCAGGCATTGTTAATTTAAATAAGCTTTCTTTCCTTTTCCCTTTCTCTTCTCCTTCTGTAGATAACATAATGCATACATTGGTTTGCTTGATGGTATCCCACAAGTCCTGTAGTCTTTCTTTATACTTTTTAATTCTTTTTTTCATTTTGTTCCTCTGACCATATAATTTCAAATAACCTGTCTTTGAGTTCACTGATTGTCTCTTCTGTTTGACTAAGTATGGTGTTTCAGCTCTCTACTGAATTTTTCAATTCCTTTATTGTATTCTTTTCACCTCCAAAATTTCTCTTTGGTTCTTTTTTATGGTTTATGTTTGTTGAATATCTCATTTTGCTCATGAATTATTTTCCCCTAATTTTGTGTAGTTTATCTGTGTTCTTTTATAGCTCTTTGAGCTTCTTTAAGATGTTACTTTGAATTCTTTGTCAAGCAATTTGTAGGTCTGCAATTCTTTAGAGTCACTTATTAGAGCTTTATTTGCTCCTTGGATAGTGTCTTTTTTCTTCATAATCCTTGTAGCCTGTACTAATGTCTGCATGTTTGAAGAAGCAGCCACCTCTTTCAGTCTTCACAGACTGACTTTGGCAGAAAAAGCCTTTCACAAATCAGTCAGCCAGAGATTCTGGGTGGGCCAGCTGGCAAGGCCTGTGTGAACGGCTTGTTGCTTGAGACCATGTGTGGGTGGGCCTGGTGCCTGGGTCTACCAGTGGGCCCAGTGCTGTGGTCCACGGGCAGGCCTGCTGCCACCGTCACTGTGTGGGTGGACAGTCTTGATGCCAGTGTCCAGGGGCAGGGTTGCTCTCTTTTTCCTCCACAAGAGAGCTCATGATCCAAAGGAATCTCTTTCAGCATCGTGTTTGCTGTGTAGGGTAAAGGGTAACTCTATAAAGTGAAACTTGTTTTCTTATCCTTTCAATATTTTCTCATATCTTTGTTCCACTTGCATGCTGTAACCTCTCACCTTGATCCTGGAGCTCTCATAAAGGTATTTTTATTTGTAGATGGTTGTTACATTGGTGTTTCTGTGAGAAGACAAGTGCTGGGACATTTTTTCCACCATCTTGCCAATGTCACACTCTTCAACTGTCTTAAATGGGCTCAGAGCTACAGGAAACCCTGATAATAATGTACAAACAAATATAGAATATTAATAAATAAATAGAATTTTTTTGGAGACAGAGTCTTGCTCTGTCACCCAAGCTGGAGTGCAGTGGCACAATCTTGGCTCACTGCAACCTCTGCCTCCCAGGTTCAAGCAATTCTCATGCCTCAGCCCCCTGAATAGCTGGAATTACAGATGCCCACCACCACACCCAGCTAATTTTTGTATTTTTAGTAAAGATGGGGTTTCACCATGTTGGCCAGGCTGGTTTTGAACTCCTGAACCTCAAGTGATCCATCCACCTCACCCTCCCAAAGTGCTGGGATTACAGGTATGAGCCACCATGACTGGCCAACAAATCGAAATTTTAAAAAGGAACTAGACAAAACTTCTGGAGTTGAAAAGCACAATAACAAACATGAAAAATTTTTAATAGGTTTCAGTAGAAGATTTGAGCAGGCAGAATCAATAGTCAACAAACTTGAAGATCGGTCCATTTAATTAATTATCCAGTATGAGAAGCAGAAAGAAAAAAGGATGACAAAGAATGAACAGAGCCTATGAGACTCGTGCAACACCATCTAGCATACCAAAATATATATAATGGGAATCCCAGAAGGAGAAAATAAGAAAGAGAGAATATATGAAGAAATAGGCCGGGCGCGGTGGCTCACGCCTGTAATCCCAGCACTTTGGGAGGCCGAGACAGGTGGATCACGAGGTCAGGAGATCGAGACCATCCGGGCTAACACAGTGAAACCCCGTCTCTACTAAAAATACAAAAAATTAGCCAGGCACGGTGGCAGGTGCCTGTAGTCCCAGCTACTCAGGAGGCTGAGGCAGGAGAATGGCATGAATCCGGGAGGTGGAGCTTGCAGTGAGCCGAGGTCGCACCACTGCACTCCAGCCTGGGCAACTGAGCAAGACTCTGTCTCAAAAAAAAAAAAAAAAAAAAAGAATATATGAAGAAATAATGGCTGAAAAATTTCCACATTTGATCAAATGCATGGCTGTCCACATTCAAAAAGCTCAATGAAATCCAAGAAGGATAAACACAAAAAGCTCCAAACCAAGACACATTATAATCAAATTGTCAAAACCAAGGATGAAGAAAGTCTCGAAAACAACATAGTCATGAGATTCCGTAAGATTCGCAGCAGTTTTCTCATCAGAAACCATGGAGGCCAGATGAAAATTTTATTTGTTGAAAGTAAAAAAACTGTCAACCAAGAATTCTGTATCTGGCAAAACTATCCTTCACAAATGAAGGAGAAATGAAGAAATTCACAGATAAATAGAGGCTGAAGGAGTTAGCTACCAATAGACCTGTCCTACAGGAAATGCACTACAAGTGGCTGGATGTGGTGGCTCATTGCCTATAATCCCAGCACTTTAGGGAAATGAGGCAGGAGGACTGCTTAAGCCCAGGAGTTCAAGACTATCCTGGAAAACACAGCAGGAGCCCATCTCTGTAAAAAATAAAATTAGCGAGGTGTAGTGGCATGTATCTGTAGTCTCAGCTACTCGGGAGGCTGAGGTGGGAGAATCACTTGAGCTCAGGAGTTCAAAACTGCAGTGAGCTCTGACTACACCACTTCATTCAAACCTGGGCAACAGAGTGAGATCATCTCTAAAATAAAATAAAATTAAAATAAAGAAATACAGTACAAGTCAGAGAACCCTGCATACTGCAGTGAAGGGACATTTGGCAGTTACTTGAAATAATGGGAAGAAATAAAGAACTCCAGTAAAGGTAACTACATAGGTAAATATAAAAGCCAGTATTATATTATTTTGGTTTTGTATCCCTTCTTTTCCTTTCCCACATGAGTTAAAAGACAACTATATAAAATGATTATAATTCTATGTTAACAGTGCACAATATATAAAGATGTAACATGACAATAACAACATAAAGGAACGGATGGAGCAGTATAGGAACAGTTTTGTATGCTCTCAAAGCCAAGTTATCAGTTCAAACTAGATTACTATAAATTTAATCACTATTAATTGTAATCTCCATAGTACCCAAAAAGAAAATTCTAAAAAATATACACAGAAGGAAATAAAGAGGGAACCAAAATAGTTGACTATGAAAAAATCAACTAAACACAAAAAGGGCAGTAATGGAGAAAGT
>NW_026656937.1:0-5320 GCF_009828535.3 Hylobates moloch | reverse complement strand
AACCTCAAGACGAATTTTAACTTCCATTCTCATGTTCTTGCAATAGTCATGCCACCATGCAATAGTCTTCCACCAAGAGTGCAGGAAGAATATTGAATGATGACAGACCAAGTGGAAAGTGAGGCCCAGGTGACAGCCAACACAAAGTTCTAAATATGTGAATGAGGTCAAGAATAGTGGTAAAACAAAGACAGTTTTGTTTTTTTTTTCAACGAGTAAAAAAGTTGGAAACTACGAAGATTCCATAAAGGTAATTAGAAGGGTGTTTGTTCTTCAGATCGTGAAAATAATCTTACATGGAAGCATAGAGACGCAGAAAGGATGAACAATAATAAGAATACATAAATGGGCAAAATCTAAATATTATTCTATTAAAAAATGAGAGGTAGTGCATTGCATGAAACATTAATAAAATATGTTGAATATAAGTAGATAACCAAAGTAACGAGTTAATCGTGATAAGCAAAAATGGAGGTAGTGTTTGAAGGCCATTGCGTTTTCTGTGAGAAAGGAAAGTAATTGTGTGTTGAGACATTAAGGGTTCAAGTGGAAATCATTTTCTTCATAGATAACATATTAGACTTGATAATGTAAAAATTCATGTTGTCATCTCTAGGATAGTCACATTTAGAAGAAGCTGTAAAAGGTCTGTAACATCCAACAGAAGGAAATATTCAATACTTAAAAAAATCCTAACTTCAAAACAGGATAAGGGAGAAGATTAGTGAGGAGTAGGGGTTGAAATAAGTAGAAAACTATTAATTTGTTAGATTTAATCACGTATATAATGGTGACAAGTGAAAAGGATCTATAGAGTTCAATGAAACACGAACATATCAGATTTACTATAAATAAACCCAAATTTGTGTTACTTACAATAGTCATTCGAAATCTAGTAATACAAAAAAAATGCAAGTAAAATTTGAAGATGGCTGTACAATGCATATCTTAAAGCTGTTCTTTTATTAATATCAGACAAGTATGCTACGAAGTAAAAAGCATTACTGGAAGTAAAGACACCCAATAATAAAAAGTTAAAAAAGAACAGGAAGATATGACCATTGTAAGTATGCATGGAAAAGCATAGACTCAAGATACATGAAGCAAAAACTGAAAGAATTAAAAAGAAACATAATCCATAGTCCTGATGGGAAATTTTTAAAAGCACAAATCTTTCTAACTTAGAAAACAAACAAAAATATGTAGAGATATGTAAAATTGAACAATAAGATTTGCAAAATTAACCTATTTGAAGTATATAGAGTAAAGCATCCAATAACTACAGAATACATGGTCTTTTAAGGTGCCAGTGAAATTCTTTGAAATGACCCTATTTTTTTACCCCAAATTGATCCCCTAAAATTTCAAGGGATTAAAATCTTATTGAATATATTTTCTGACTACATTTCCTAAGTTAAGAGATCAGTTACAAAAATAAATCTAGAAAATATAATGTTTGGAAACTATGAAAACTATTTAAAATAATCCAATGGATAAAAGCAAGATCACAATGGATGTTAGAAAATAGTTTATCAATGTGAATATACAATCAAATATAGAAGGCAACTAGAGCCATGCTTCAATGGTAAAGTGTACCCTGAAATGCACTTATTTGAAAACAAGGAAACATTTCAACAGATTTTTTTTTAATATTCAAATTAGGGCCGGGTGTGGTGGTTCACGCCTGTAATCCCAGCACCTTGGGAGGCCAAGTCAGGTGGATCACGAGGTCAGGAGATCAAGACCATCCTGGCTAACGCAGTGAAACCCCATCTCTACTAAAAATACAAAAAATTAGCAGGGCATGGTGGCGGGCGCCTGTAGTCCCAGTTACTCGGGAGGCTGAAGCAGGTTGAACCTGGGAGGTGGAGGTTGCAGTGAGCTGAGATCATGCTACTGCATTCCAGCCTGGGTGGCAGAGCGAGACTCCGTATCAAAAACAACAAAAAAAGGATTTTAATAAAACACAAGGAAAGAAAACTGTGGGTTAGTATCTCTGATAAACATTAATGCAAAAATCTTCAATAAAATATTTGCAAACTGAATTCAACAACATATGAAGAAGATTATACATCATGACCAAGTGGGATTGATCCCTGACATGCAAGTCTGCTTTCACATATGCAAATCAATTAAAGTGATATATAACATTAACAGAATGAAAGATGAAAACCATATGATTATTTCAGTTGATGCAGAAGAAACATTTGACAAGGTTCAGCATACTTTCTTGATAAAAAATGCTTTTAATGGTTTAAGTATAGAAGGAAAGTTTCCCAACATAGTAAGAGCCATTTACAAAAATGACACAGCTAACATTATGATCGATGGGAAACAACTAAAAACTTTTCTACTAAGGTCTGGTACAAGGCAAGGATGCCCACTCTCACTACTTTTATTCAATGTAGTACTGAAGGTACTAGCAAGAACAATCATAAAACAAACAAATAAAATAAAATAAAAAGCATCCAAATTGGAAAGGAAGAAGTAAAATTATCTCTATTACAGATAGCACGATCCTATATGTAGAAAACCTCAAAAAGTCTATTAAAACTTTTTTAGAATAAATGACTTCAGTAAAGTTGCAGAATACAAAATCAACATACACAAATCTGTAGCATTTTTATACAAAAATAACAATGGATCTGAAAAAACAGTTAAGGGAATGGTCCCATTTGTGATAGTATCAAGAAGTAACGTAGGAATAAATTTAACCAAAGAGGTGAAATATTTGTACACTGAAAACTATAAGGCAGTGATGAAAGGAATTGAAGAAGACACAAAAATGGAATGATATTCCTTGTTCATAGACCAGTAGGATAAATGTTGTTAGAATATCCATACTAAGGAAAGTAATACGCAGTTTTAATGCAGTTCCTACCAAACTTCCAATGGTATTCCTCACAGAAGCAGGAAAAACAATGCAGAAATTTGTATGGAACCACTAAAAACCCTGGATAGCACTAGCAATACTGAGAAAGAAAAAGAAAGTTGGAGGCATCACAATTCCCGATTTAAAATTATATGCAATGTTTCATTGATCAAAATACTATCGTACTGGCCTAGAAACAAAAACACAAACCAATGAAACAAAATAGCCCAGAAATAAATCCAAGAGTATATCATCAGCTAATCTTCCACAAGGTCATCAAGAAGACACATGGGGAAAGGAACGTCTCTTCAGTAAATGGTGCCAGGAAAACTGGATTTCCACATGCAAGAGAATTAAACTGGCATTGCAGCATTATTCATAGTAGCCAAACATGGAAACAACCTCAATGTCTATGCAGACAAATGAATAATAAACTGTGAGATATAGATATCTATATATGATGGAATATTATTCAGTCATTAAAAAGAGTAAAATCCTGCCATTTGCCACAACATGGATGAACCTGTAGGACATTACACTAAGCGAAATAAACCACAGAAAGAAAAACATTGCATTTTCTCACATATTTGTGGAATCCAAAACAAAGTCAATTAAACAAAGATGGAAAATAAAACCATGCTTACTATGGGCTAGAGGTGGAGAAGAAAATGGGAAGATGCAAGACAAAGAATAAAAGTGGCAAACGTAGGATGAACAAGTCTTTATATCTAATGTACGACATGAGGACTATAGTTAATAACATTGGGCTGTATTAGGGATTTACTCTTGTCACAAAAAGGAACTATGTGAGGGAGATGATCTGCTTCACTATAGTAAACATTTTAATGTCTATATGTATCCCATAACATCATGTGGCAAACTTCAAATCTATACAATAAAATTTATTTTTTAAAGTAGATTTTCAGGAAAAAATTCAAGAAATTGTTTGCAGGGTTTTCTCTCTTGTGGCATTTCCCCGAAATTCTTGTAAAAATAAATTTTTATTTGATGTTGAAAAAATAATCAGAATTTTGTCCCCCTCAAAAAGAGCTAGTACATTTAACATTTATTATATGCTAAGGAGCTAATATAAATTAGCTTAATCAATCTTCAAAATAGTTGCAGTAAGTAGGAACTTTCATTTTGTACATTTGCAAATATGAAATTAAGTTTTTAAATATAGCAAATTCTATTGTTATTAAAAGTTGTTAAGAGGGGCCTTGAATCAATGCTGTTGTCTCTAAAACCCACACACTTAGTGTTATTTTATGTTTTTCCATTTTCAACTATTTAACAGTAAAAGTATGTAATTGTTTAATCATCTAATATCTGTACTGTACTGTGTTACCAGCATTATGAGAGAAGAGCACATTTGTTTCTTGTTCACAAATATAATCCCAATACCCAAAACACTGTCTGCCAAATACTTGAATTTAGATGAATATTGAATAACTTGGTCTTTGAAAGATTAAACATGTAAGGGCTGCTCAATGATTCCAGACAATATTACAAAAACCATGGGTTCACAAATCACCAAATACTTGATATGTGTTCACCCAATTATATATTTTTCAAATTCTGTTTTTCTAATTAATCAAAATATATAGTGTATTATAATTTTATGACTTACTTAAAATTGATTATGACTCCATAATTTCAATGCATGTATTATTACCTCTATTAATAATTACAGATTGTATCATGTTTATTGTGTGAGCCTAGGAAGAAAAGGCCAGAGCAATATCAAATTATATAAATTCAACATTTGTTCAAAGTGAAAACTAAAGGTATAAGTGCTTATGCTGCAAAAGGACTTTTCACATTAATTGTAGTAGAGAAAAATGATGTAAAGAATTTAGCTACCATAAGGATCTCATAAGTGACATATTTTAAATTCAAAACTATTGGTACCACATTCATTCATATCAAATTCAAATTTAATGTGTTCATTCGGAAAGCAACATCAATGGTAACATTAAAAAAGTGTTAATTTTAATTGTATTAGTTTCTTAGTTTACAATTTATTATTAAACTACTGTGTCTCTATAATCTCTAAGGATATAAACAAAATTAGTTAAAATAACTTTATCCAGTAAATATTTTCCAAAGAGTCTATCTGTAACTTTTTAAGAAATACTTATCTAAAATGCAATAATTTGGAAGTCAGATGACATATTTGCCAACCAAAATTGATTTTTCACTTCAGACTTTCCCACCTTCCTCCCTTCAACCTCCAGAATCACCCAGAGCTCCTGGATTGTAATGATAGTCTGAGCTGTTGGAGCCAGGAAGAGGAGCCCTGTGACACATCAGTCCTGCTGGACCATTTGTGAGGCTGGCTGCGGACCTGGTGACCTATGCCTCCAGGGACAGTCCACATCCCAGTTTTCTCCAACACAGGCTGGACAGGGTCGAGGTAGCTTCCTTTTGCTTCCTGGGCAATCCTTC
>NW_026656936.1:609-5321 GCF_009828535.3 Hylobates moloch | reverse complement strand
AACTATTATATACTGTAAGAAGAAAAAGCAAAACAGAGATTAATAAATATTTACATACCTGTTCAAATACAACTGAAGTTAAAATATATTGATTTCATAAAGTCGAGTGTTTTTCTAAGGATTTGCTAAAAAAGAACAGAAATTTTCTCCGATAATAAAAGGTTTGTTCCAGTATTACTAAGAGCTGTTGACTCATAACTTTCAAATTAAAATGTATATTATTAGAGACTATATTTATTTAAATACTTATCTTAGAAACCTGCATTTATGCTCTTAAAGCTGTCAGCTATATTTATTGTAAAAGATTTACCAAACAAGCAGATAATAATTGTCTGACTTAGCTCTTATGAATCCATTTACTTAAAAAGACTAGTCTAGATTATCTCCAAATTAGGAACATAACAAAAAACGTATTTCTTACTTGGGAATATAATTTTCCAAATAAAATATCAAGACTTTCACAGATCAGCTTTAAAACACAATGTAGAGGCTGGGCGCGGTGGCTCATGCTTGTAATCCCAGCACTTTGAGAGGCTAAGGCAGGCAGATCACGAGGTCAGGAGTTCGAGACCAGCCTGGCCAACACAGTGAAACCCATATCTACTAAAAATACAAAAATTAGCTGGGTGTCGTGTTGGGCACCTTGTCTGACTTTGCCACCGCCGGGATAGACACGCGAACCCTTCGCGCCGAGGCAGAAGACGCTGCAGTGAGCCGAGATCGTGTCACTGCACACCAGCCTGCGTGACAGAGCTAGGCTCCATCTCAAAAAAAAAAAAAAAAAAAAACCAACCAACCAACCAAATACAATGTAGAATGTCAGTTTATCATGATTTTTCTCAGAACTGATTATGTTCCTCTCACTTAGGTTCTCGTATCCAATATATTTGATCTCCAGACAAGGGGGATAAATACAGTACATAAAATATATTCACACAATTCCTATTTGTCTCAACCTCTTCTGCGCAATGGCTAATTACACACCCCTCCTTCAGGTTTCTCTCGGCCTCCAATACTGGATTACAGGCACCCCTCATCCCAGGTTAATTTTGTACTTTGTTAGAGGCTGGTCTCGAACTCCTGACCTCAGGTGATCCGCCAGCCTCAGCCTCCCAAAGTGCTGGGATTATAGGCGTGAGCCACCGCACTCAGCCCTTTTCTGATGTTTTATGTGTTAATTGGCTGTTTTTAATAAACACTTGAAAAAATTTTGAGCTTCATGTACAGTGATCACATGCATAAGTCTTGCAGCTCTCACAATTTTACAGTGGTGGTTCATAACCTCTTTGCCTCAAGCATTTGTCACTTTAGGCAGCATTTGTGTTAAAGAACCCTCTAAAAGCACATTTTAGAATATTCACAGAAGAAAACTATAATTACAGTTTGTGTGTCTAATAAAAATATAATTACATTTTGCTGCTTTCAAAGCTCTAAATTCGATTTTCAGGGCAGAGTTATGAAAAGCTATGTAAGAGACAGCAAAAGTGTGATTGCAATTGCTTTTGCTTTGGCACTTAGACATGTTTTTTTCCTTGAAATGTTGTAAAAATTCAAATATTTAACTCACTAGATATTTGTAAGCATTTAAATTCATTGCCATCACATAGAAATCAAAGAAAAACAAACCTAAACAATAAATGCTAAAACTGCAAAAATGTTCCTAGAGTTGAAAAGGAAAACAGAAGATATGAATTATAGAAACTAACATAGTTTCTCATACAAATAAAATGATTAATCTGTATCAAGGTTTCTCAAATTCAGAATTGTCAATATATGGGATCATATAATTCTTTGCTGTGGTGACCTGTATTGTGCATTGTAGGATATACAGAAGCATCCTTGGCAGCTACCCACTACATTGCCAGTAATGCCCTCTCCCCGGATTATGACAACCAAAATATCACCAATCATTGCCAAATATCTCATGAAGGAAGGCAAGATAACTTCTTCTCACTCCGTGGAGAATCATTGACCTAGCTAAAAACTTGTCAATTTGTGCACATGCAGGTGTATTTATGGGGTATGTTTTCAAAAGCATGATTGCTGGATCAATTGGCAGTTTTGGTAAATATTGCCAGAATTCCTTACATAAAATGCACCATTTCGCTCTGCCACTAGCAATATAGGATACTACTTAATGTTTCATAGCATCACAGAAGAGAGTGATCAAACTTTGAATTTTTGTCTATTTCACAGGTGAGGGAAAATGTCTCAGTGCTGCTTTGTTTTCAACTTGTTTTAATTTTTTTATTGTTATTCTCTTAGGCTCCCTGCTCTCTTCTCCTTTTTTCAGTCTTTTCAGATCTAAAACTGTCTACCTTCCCTTTAACCTCCTCCTGCTTCATCAGGCTTATTTCAAGAGCTCTAAAATGAGCTCTGCTGGAATTTGTTGTTTGTTTATGTACTTCTGTGTCCGGAATTGGTGGGTTCTTGGTCTCACTGACTTCAAGAATGAAGCCGCGGACCCTCATGGTGAGTGTCACAGTTCTTAAAGGCGGCGTGTCCGGCGTTTGTTCCTTCTGATGTTCAGATGTGTTTGGAGTTTCTTCCTTCTGGTGGGTTCGTGGTCTCACCAGCTCAGGAGTAAAGCTGCAGACCTTCACGGTGAGTGTTACAGCTCTTAGGGTGGCACGTCTGGAGTTGTTCGTTCCTCCTGGTGGGTTCGTGGTCTCACTGGCTTCAGGAGTGAAGCTGCAGACCTTCGCGGTGAGTGTTACAGCTCACAAAGGCAGGGTGGACCCAAAGAGTGAGCAGCAGCAAGATTTATTGCAAAGACTGAAAGAACAAAGCTTCCACAGTGTGGAACAGACCCAGCAGGTTGCCACTACTGCCTCAGGCAGCCTGCTTTTATTCTCTTATCTGGCCCCACCCACGTCCTGCTGATTGGCCCATTTTACAGAGAGCTGATTGGTCTGTTTTACAGAGAGCTGATTGGTCCGTTTTGACAGGGTGCTGATTGGTGTGTTTACAATCCCTGAGCTAGACACAAAAGTTCTCCATGTCCCCACTAGATTAGCTAGATACAGAGTGTCCATTGGTGTATTTACAAACCCTGAGCGAGACGCAGAGTGCTGATTGGTTCATTTATAAACCTTGAGCTAGATACAGAGTGCCAATTGGTGTATTCACAATCCCTTAGCTAGGCATAAAGATTCTCCAAGTCCCCATCAGATTAACTAGATACAGAGTGCCAACTGGTGCATTCACAAACCCTGAGCTAGACACAGGGTGCTGATTGGTGTGTTTACAAACCTTGAGCTAGATACAGAGTGCTGATTGGTGTATTCACAATCCCTTAGCTAGACATAAAGGGTCTCAAAGTCTGCACCAGACTCAGGGGCCCAGCTGGCTTCACCCAGTGGATCCCCCGCCGGGGCGGCAGGTGAAGCTGCCTGCCAGTCCCGCGCTGTGCGCCTGCACTCCTCAGCCTTTGGGCGGTGGATGGGACTGGGCGGGGTCAAGCAGGGGGCGGCGCTCCTTGGGGCGGCTCGTGCTGCGCAGGAGCCGACGGTGGGGGAGGGGGGGGCAGGAAGGCCCAGGCATGGCGCCCTGCAGGTCCCGAACCCTGCCCTACGTGGAGGCAGCTAAAGCCTGGCCAGAAATCGAGCACAGCAGCTGCTGGCCCAGGTGCTAAGCCTCTCACTGCCGGGGGCGGCGGGGCTGGCCCGCAGCTCCCAGTGCGGGGGCCCTCCGAGCCCACGCCCAGCCGGAACTCCCGCTGTCCCGCAAGCGCCAGGCGCAGCCCCAGTTCCCGCGGCGCCTCTCCCTCCACACCTCCCAGCAAGCTAAGGGAGCCGGCTCCGGCCTCGGCCAGCCCAGGAAGGGACTCCCACAGTGCAGCGGCGCGCTGAAGGGCTCCTCAAGTGCCGCCGGAGTGGGCGCCCAGGCAGAGGAGGTGCCCAGAGCGAGCGAGGCCTTGCCAGCACGCTGTCACCTCTCACTTCCAGGTAATATAAAATACGTAGTATTCTCTACCTTCTTGTTATGATGAATGTGTGGGTTATTTGTGGTTATATTTGTTATCTTTGTTGATCTGTATGACTTTTCATAGGATTTGCAGAAAGACTAAGATTTAGCTAACCACCATTATCTTAGGAAAACCCAGAACACATCTTTCTGATAGAGGCAGGCGACAGACAAATCTTAGGCAGACAGGATGGGGTCCCCAGTGAAACCTCACCTTCAAACCGAAAACAGCCTGATGCCTGAAAACTGGGTTGCTAGTACCAGGTGAAGCCTGAGACCCGGAGTGAAAATTTCTATTCCTATTTGCCTGCTCTTTCCTGACTGGTTCTTTCTGAATAAGTGTTTAAATTCAAGTTAAACAAATGACTGTTGCCTTTTCCAGTGCTACTTGTGGCCCACACCAGCCCAATTCTGGGTCTATAAAAGCGCTGGACTCAGCCACACTTGATGGGGGAGCTACCTAGTTTCAGGTAGGGGGCTGCCTCCTCAGTTCCCCTCTCCCCTGAAAACTGTTCTGTCGCACAATAAAACTCGCTCTGGCCAGGCGCGATGGCTCACGCCTGTAATCCCAGCACTTTGGGAGGCCAAGGCGGGCGGATCACGAGGTCTGGAGATCGAGACCATCCTGGCTAACATGGTGAAACCCAGTCTCTACTAAAAATACAAAAAAATTAGCCGGTCGTGGTGGTGGGCGCCTGTAGTCCCAGCTTCTCTGGAGGCTGAGGCAGGAGAATCGGTTGAACCTG
>NW_026656936.1:0-599 GCF_009828535.3 Hylobates moloch | reverse complement strand
TTAAGATAAAAGATTGTGGAGACAAAGTTTTATTGCGGAGAGGAAGCTCTCAGATAGCAGACTTCAGAGAGAGCAGGTTGTAAAATGTTTCTTATTGGACCTGAAAGAGTGCCTGGCTCTTAGTTGATTATCTCCTGGATCTGGAAAGGAAAAAAGGAAAACAAAAGGAAAAGAGTTTCTATAGAATGTAGATTTTTCCCACAAGGGATAGATTTGCAGGGCCATTTCAAGATATGGCAGAGAAACATGCTTTGTGGCAAAATATTTTTTCTTCCTTGTTATGCCAGAGTCAGATTGAAAAATAAGTCATGACATACAGGGTTAAATAAAACCCATCTGATGAGAATTTATGGTTTATGGGACATGACTCCCCCGACCCCTTAGGTAGGAATTAGGGCAAGATAAAAAAAACAGGGCTGGGTGCAGTGACTCACGCCTGTAATCCCAGCACTTTGGGAGTCTGGGGCGGGCAGATCACCTGAGGTCAAGAATTCGAGACTAGCCTGGCTAACATGGTGAAACCACTTTTCTACTAAAAATACAAAAAATTAGCTGGGCATGGTGGCACATGCCTGTAATCCTAGCTACTCGGGAGGCTG
>NW_026656935.1:0-5321 GCF_009828535.3 Hylobates moloch | reverse complement strand
CCAAAACCCCTCTTCAGTCAGTAGTTTCACTTCTTCTTCCCCCTGGCCTAGGCCACAACCATAATTAATTGACTTATTGAGCATCTTCCTCTCAGAGTAAGTGATAGAAGGGGGAAAATGACCCAAAGGCAGCTGTGGTCATTGATCAGTTCTCCAACACCAGTGGGGGCTAGGGTTGTTTTCCTGGAGCCAGTTGGGTTTTTCAGAGTCCCAGGTCTTGACCTGTTCAGAGCACTTTGCTTAAGGCTGAAGGTAATAAGTGGCTTACATCCTTGGTCTTGCAAACTGGGAAGGGTAGCAGCATGCACTGGTTAACAGCCTGGGCTGCAGATGGAGGAGAAAGAAAAAGAGGCCTGGGAGCAACTTGGTCCTGTGTGACCTCCATTGCCAGCCTCAGTCTTAGAGACCCAAATATAGCACTTCTAACAATCCTATAATCAAAGCCCCAAACAAGATCCACAATTGCTTCTGTTTAGGTTCCCGAGGCTGTTGTTTTTCTTATTCCCCAGGAAGTCTTCTCTAAGGAGTTTGGAGGACCAAGAAACTTAAGGGGACAAAATCACCTTTTATTCCTTTGAGGCCCGGGTTTCCTTTTGGACCTTGTTCTCCTCGGAGACCAGGGAACCCTGGCTCTTTGTTGTGTAGAGTTTCAGTCTCAAATTCTGGACCTTTGGGTAAAAAAAAGATAAAGGATTAGCAATTGCATAAGCCTGATGACTTCCCTGACTCAACACAGCAGCTCAATCACCAAGGCCCAAGTCCTTGAGCCTGAACAACCAGAGCAGAGACAAAAAAATGAAATTCAAGACCGGGACCCCAAATCTGCAGCAAGGAGTCAACAGGAGCTCTGTTGGCTCAATTCACTCTACTGATATTTACAGAATGTCCATTATGTTCCAGACACCATATTAGACAGTGGGGTTAGAGGAATGAACAAGGTAGCTTCCAAAACTCAGCAGTCCCAATGTCTACCCCAGAAACCTCCCTTAGGACAAAAGAGGAAAGAGGTGCAAGCCACAGTGGACATGGGCTTTAAGGTACAAAGAAACATTCTGGGCAACATTTCCAGCTTTTCTCTCAGAATCTAGAATCTCACACTCAAGCAGGAGATCTAAGAAGGACAAGTCCTGTGTAGGCTTTTAGCAGCCACCTCGAGGGTCCAGGCCTTTTTTTCTCAGTCTCTCAGCCCACCCCATTGGAGCCTTGTGGACCAGGGCAAGCTCAAAAGAACCAATCCTGCTTCTTTAGGAGCTGAAAAAACAAAGGCTTAAGGGCTGAGAACACTGAAAGATGGAGTGGGAATGGGTACAAAACTTGGAAGGCATTAGGCCCTAGTTTGCTTGTTCCTTGATGGAGAACACTCTGCTGTTATCAATAACTGGTAGAGGCAGGGATCTGACTCAGAGACTATGGGGCCTTCATGGCTACCCCTCTGCAATTATCATGTATCCTGGCTTAGCCGTTTCACCTGTGAGATGCCCCCTCAAAAATCATGACTGTTCTGCAGTCTGGATCACATCTGAATCTTGAGATCAAAAAGAGAAATGAGTAACTTACTAGGTGGGCCTGGTGGACCTGGTGGGCCTGGCAAACCATCTCTGCCAGGCAGGCCAGCTGCTCCAATTGTGGTACGGCCTGGGTTTCCTTGGTCCCCCTTCAGCCCTGGAAATCCCTGAGGCCCTAGGGCTCCTGGGACACCTGGAAGAATAAGCCCACACACAAATGCTCATTATATCACCCTACTCTCTGGAGTATTCCTATCTGTGGTCTATGTTGGAAACAAATCCAAGGAAGACTTTAGGGAAGCATTTGTCCTTCTCTTGTATCACAGTTAGAAGGATGCTTAGGGATCAATTAGCCTAACCTCTTGGGAAACAGAGACCCAAAGAAGAGAGGAAACATGATCGGGGCCCAGCATTTCTCAGTGGCAAACCTGAGAGGAAAATCTGGGTCTCTAGCCTTTCGTTTCTTGATTTTTTTCCAACTTGGTGCTGGGGCCAGCTGTACCATTTCCAGGTGGCTGCTTTAAAAACACAGGTATCCTCACAGCAGCCCATCTCCAAGGAATTTAGAAACTGGTGGCTTTAAAAGTAAAAGTTGAACTTTATATCTGGGGCATCACTGCCTCCCAGACTCTGGCATGCCCTTTTCCCACATGTCACTATAGAATGACATATGGATGTGATTAGTTCAAGAGGGTTACCCACAGGATCCTGGGACCATTCAGTGCCTGGCTGAATCCTACAGCAAGGTTCTGGGTACAAATCTTCCTCTGGGCTTTTGCTAGCCCATCTTGGCAAGCATCAGCTGGGATGGCACATCCACAGGAGGGTGACACAGCTCCAGCAACTCAACCCAGGACTCCTCTTGTTGCTGCAAACCTCAGTGACAATCTAGGATTGCCTGTCCAGCTATGATACATTATTTAAGCCAAAAACAAAAGCTGCTCACCCAGGCCCTCACTACTCCCACATACGTTAGCCTTGGGCTGGCAGTTGGGAACCTACTGACTATAGTCTACCTCTTGTTTGACTTTGGCTAGGTGTGTGCCCCAACCCAGAGGTATAGAAGGGAATGCTGGGAACCACAGTGTATAGAGGACTGATCTGTGTAGGAGATGGGTTAGTTTTTTTTTACCTGATAATGCTGGCAAGCCAGGGACACCAGAAGGGCCACGTAAGCCTTGGATGCCTTCATCTCCTTTAAGGCCTGGGAGGCCAGGTACACCAGGATCTCCAGGATTACCTGGCATTGTAATGAAAGAAAACAGTAAATAAAGACAGAGGAGGCCCACAGATGCTACAAAATGCCCAAGAAGAGGTGCAGGAGCTGTCCTGGCATCAGAAGTGCCTTTCATGCCCTTCCCAAGTCTCTCATGCTAATGGCCTCGCATGATAATGGGTCTTCTGGAGCCAAGGGGCCTTCTGGAGCCAACATTAGTGTATTAAGAATTGGTCTGGCCAAGGCCTGCCTTTCATGATAAGCTCTGGTAAGTACTTCTTCTTCTTCTACCACTAATCTGCTGTAATGCCTAAAATGTCTACCATTTGGATTAAGATGTTGAAGTCCACTATTTATGTTATACATATATGTTTCCTGGAAGTAGCACACGGGAAGCCACTGTCAAATATTAATACCAAACAGGGCATGGGCCTTAGAGGATGAGAGGAGAGGGATAAGTTGGAAGACCCATGGAAGAGTCACTACAGTAGAAGCCTTTGGTCAAACAAGAGGTAGCTTGAGATACTGGGCATCTCAGTCTTTGGAGAAGGTAAAGGGAAGAGTTGGGCACACAAAATAACTAGGACAAGGGGAGGTGAAGACAGACTTTCTAAGCATCATACTCTTGAGGGCTCTCAGCCACTTGCTCCCCTAACCAAAGGTACTTTTTCACTTCCTGTGAAATTGTCAAGCTCAAGCATGCATGGAATCACCTACATGAGGCCCTGAGTATTCCATAGTATCAAACTAAAGTCAGCCCAGCTTGGGGGTGGTTATCAATCCTTCCCAACGCATCGCCAGGAGAACTATTTTCATCAAATTCAGGCCCAGGCAGACCCAAATCTTAGGCTTAGTGGACTGAACACAAAAATGGGGTGCTGGGCTTGGCTTCTCTGCCCAAGAGATTGGAGTTAGCTTAATTCCCCAAGCTCAGGAGCCATGAGGGGCTCTTGGGTGTGTCAAGTTTAGCAACAATCGAGTAACTAACAAAGTATCCTTTTAATAATTACAGGGGATATAGGATTTAACTTCCTGTCTTTATTTTCCACTCAAATTAATGAGAAGTTGCACCTGAGATCACAGCACCATCTATATCGATGAAAACATCTGGGCCTGGCAGGCCAATGTCACCCTTTTGACCCTGCAAAGATTAAGTACATTAAACACAAATATTTCCATTTCCTTATTACCCAAGATCTATGTGCCATTGAGGCCCATCCCTAGGAAAATGAAAGGTTCTTCCTTCTATAACCCCGGATTTTCAGGATCAACTAGTCCATAGGTTAATTTCAAAGTCCCATAAATTTAAGATGAAGGTGACACAAAGCAGGCCAGAGGCCTAACATTCAATTGCAAACCTGTCAAGGACAAGGGATCCCAATTTTATTTTGCAACTCTACTCAAGGACAGTCTGCTCTGGGCCTTGGCTGTACCTAAGTAGTGCTAAGGAGAGAACAGAGTTTTAACTTTTTTCCACTCTCAACAGGCCTGGGCCTCTACTACCATCACAACCCTTGTTAGTGGATGATGTCAGGCAGAGGAAATTAAAGGAGTTCTAATACTCCCCAAAGAGGGACTTAGGTACCAAAAACACATACAGTGGCATATCCAGGGTGTGATGGTGGCAGTTATATGCCCCAGGTGTAGGCAAAAAGGGGATGCATTGTCTGTAGAGAATTTAAAACAATAGTGAAACCAACAGTTGGCAATTCTAAACAATATGAATAAAATTTTCCTCATCTTCGGGATGGACTTGCTCCCACCAGCCCCTGCCCCTTAGTTTACCACTGATCAAGTAGTATCTAAGAAATGCTCATTAGCAGCTTTGTGTGTTCAAAGCAGATTACATGCATTTCTTAAGAAAAAATTGAAACTTAAAAGGTCAAAATATTAAAAATACTTCATCTTATATACAGACATTTGTGGTAATTCACCCTTCTACCTACCAACCCTGGATTTTTCACTTCCCAACATTACCTCAATTCCTTGGAATCCATTAAGCCCAGGAAATCCCAGGGTCCCTTTCTTGCCCTGTGACAGAAACATAGTTACCACTAAGTTGAAAGTATGAGAGCATAAGAGAGTCTGGTCTTTGGATTAAGCCAGGGCAAATGGCAGAGGGGTCTTGGATGACATTGCAGGGTATATGTGGCTTCTATCTGACTCTGGAAGCTGTAAAATCTTCCAGAAGACAATATGCCAGTAGGTAGCCAATTTACATATTAGGAGGTACAAGGACCACAAGGCTAGACACGGATACAAGCAGGCTGGCCTTGCTAGTCCCTGATAGCATGCCAAAGATGTATGACCACAGAATGGCATGGCAAGGCACTGAACTTGACACTGGATACCCATGTTCTTGAGTGAAAAGAAAAGAGGACAGTGGCTAAGATTACACCAAAAAAAAGGGAGATAAACAATTTGCATTATAAGTAATGTCTCCCTTTGGCCATGTTAGGTAAAGCAAGGGGGACTTTTGATTGAGATTTTATACACCAAGGCTTTAATGATATTAACCAAAATACCTGTTGCCCTGGAGGGCCGTGGACTCCTTCTGAACCCATAGGACCCTGTAAAGAAAATAGTTACACCTTAGAAAG
>NW_026656934.1:0-5324 GCF_009828535.3 Hylobates moloch | reverse complement strand
AGTTTAACTTTCATTTCACTAAGAAATAATGATTTTGAGCACTTCTTCATGTGCATTTTGTCATCTGAATATCTTCTTTGGTACAGGGTCTGTTTAAATTTTTTTTTATTATTTGATTAGGTTATTTATATTCTTGTAATGAGTTGTAAGAATTCTTTATATATTCTGGTTCTTTGTCTCATATAGTGCTGCAAATATTATAACTTTATTGTGCATATTGTGCAATATATATTATGATATGATGGTTGTCATAGGTATTATATTTACATACATAATTACTCCCACAGGACAATGTTATGATTTTTTATTTGAACAGTTGTGCATTTTATTAAAAGAAATTACAAGGAAAATATTAACTTACACTTATCTACATATTTATTATTTCTAATGCTTTTCCCTCATATGTGAAGCTCCACATTTCTCTCTAGGGTCAATTTATTCAAAATGATGATCTTCCTTTAGCATTTTTTTTTTTTTTACCAGTGCTCACATTTTATTATTATTATTATTATACTTTAAGTTCTAAGGTACATGTACACAACGTACAGGTTTGTTACATATGTATACATGTACCATGTTGGTGTGCTGCACCCATTAACTCGTCATTTACATTAGGTATATCTCCTAATGCTATCCCTCCCCTCTGCCCTGACCCCATGACAGGCCCCAGTGTGTGATGTTCCCCTTCCTGTGTCCAAGTGTTCTCATTGTTCAATTTCCACCTATGAGTGAGAACATGTGGTGTTTGGTTTTCTGTCCTTGCAATAGTTTGCTGAGAATGGTGGTTTCCAGCTTCATCCATGTCCCCACAAAGGACATGAACTCATCCTTTTTGATGGCTGCATAGTATTCCATGGTGTATATGTGCCACATTTTCTTAATCCAGTCTATCGTTGTTGGACATTTGGCTTGGTTCCAAGTCTTTGCTATTGTGAATAGTGCTGCAGTAAACATACCCGTGCATGTGTCTTTATAGCAGCATGATTTATAACACTGTTGATGGGACTGTAAACTAGTTCAACCATTGTGGAAGACAGTGTGGCGATTCCTCAGGGATCTAGAACTAGAAATACCATTTGACCCAGCCATCCCATTACTGGATATAAACCCAAAGGAATATAAATCATGCTGCTATAAAGACACATGCACACGTGTGTTTATTGTGGCACTACTCAATTACTCTTTCTTTCTAAATGACACAAACTTCAATAACAGTAGTTTAAAACTACTAAGAACATTTATTTGGCCACCTATTGCTTACCAGTTAAAATATCTTACATTCCATCTATTATAAAAATACTTTCGGCCGGGCGCGGTGGCTCACGCTTGTAATCCCAGCACTTTGGGAGGCCGAGGCGGGCGGATCATGAGGTCAGGAGATCGAGACCACGGTGAAACCTCGTCTCTACTAAAAATACAAAAAAATTTAGCCGGGCGTGGTGGCGGGCGCCTGTAGTCCCAGCTACTCGGAGAGGCTGAGGCAGGAGAATAGCGTGAACCCGGGAGGCAGAGCTTGCAGTGAGCGGAGATCGCGCCACTGCACTCCAGCCTGGGTGACAGAGCAAGACTCCGTCTCAAAAAAAAAAAAAAAAAAAAAATACTTTCATTGCATAGACAAATTTTAGATTAATTCTCCCTTCCTGAGATCACAAGATTGTAGCCATATTACATACACACACACAAATATACAAATTTATGACATTTGCTACGGAGTGTGTTTGCATGTATATATGTGTGTGTGTGTGTGTGTGTGTGTGTGTGTGTGTGTGTGTACTGCCAGAGAATAATGAGACCCAAAGCCGGAAAACCACTTTCCAAGGTCACAGTATGAATCCATGGCAGGTGAGAACCAGTTACTTAACTGCCCAATCGATTTTATTAACAGCAGGCTTCAACCAAGGAAGATAACTGATAACCCATTTTTTAATGCCCTTTCAGCCTTTGCATTTGAAAACTTTGGGATTGGACTTGCAACTTGCTTCAGCCTATGAGATGTTTGCAAATATGACACAAGCAGAGGCCTGAAAATTGCTATTTGACGTGCTTGCTCTGGATTTCCTGTCATGAGAACATGTGCAGGATATCCTGATAAAGGATGACATGAATGGAACACAGCTGAGTAATTCCAGTCATTTCCGCCCCAAAAATTCTAGATCAGCCACAGCCAGCTGACTCCCAGATTTATGAGTGAGCCTAACATTAGCTAAGCCTATCCCAGTTCAGCTGAACCCTGCAAATTAGTGAGCTGATTAAATGAGCCTCATGTTTGAAATGCTTGTTCCCTGGTGCTGTAAAGAAATAGCACTTGAACATAAATTTAATTTCGCAGCAAGTCCATTTTTATACTTTCTGCAGAAACGGTACATTCGTCAGCAGTTTTGCCAGGAGAGTATACCAAACAAAGGAGACAGGGTCATTTACAACCTGACGCATCCACCCTACTGCTGTATCCAGTTTCCATTGGCTGGAATGGGACCTCACATTCTGTATTTGTCCCAATTGGCTAGCAACTTAGAACTTTTTGAAAGAGGCAAAGGCAGAGGAGAATGAAGGAAGGAGAAGTAACTTGTGGAATGCTGATAAAGGTAAAAGCACCTTCAAATAAAGAAGAGGAACAGGCTATGACCTAATACTTGCTTGGACTAGGATAAGCATGCCAGGGCAAATATTTAGGCTAAATTGTGGGAGCTAAGAACATAAAGTACATTGATTTGTTTATTACTGCTAGCAGATATTTAAAAATGTTAGCACAGGTCTTTGAATAAATTTTGCTTCTAAGAGAAGTTACTATTTATTCTTAATTAGATGGGGAGGAAAGTCTTTGAAGATGAACCTCTACTTTACTTTTTACACTCATATGTCACAAGGATTTATGGTTGTTTGTTATGCAACATTATTGTGGCTGATGGTAGTTGACACTTATATGTTAGATTTTATAATCATAGGTCACTGGTGTTAGTCATTTGCATCCTCTGCAACACCTACCGAAACTCTTACATTCTCAATCTGCTCACAGATCAATTCCTGGATTTCCTCCAGAACAATGCAGTTCTTTCTTTCTTGTGTTTTTTCTTTCTCTGATTGTCTTTTGTGTGTAAATTATTTATTTTCTCACACTTTAACTTGGAGTTGGGAGATGAGGTTGGAATTTTATGCTGCTGCATCCAAATTCTTTCTCTTCCATATTTGTGCAAAATAAGCTTTTTTTTTTTTAAAAAAAAATAGAGCCTGTTCACTCGCCTCCTAGGATCTTCAAAGTTTAGTGAACATCTTACACAGATTTGGATCTCAGATGCCTACCCTTGTCATAGAGTGAGAGCTCGATAAAATCTCTTTAGTTGAATAAACAAAATTTCTCCTTTGAGAATAGCACCATCTGGCAATACCATCCTATATTTCTTCTTGCTGTGTTCACCTACCAACATTCTGGCCATTATTCCATTTCTATTGAAGACGAGCAATTTAGTCACAGTCTTTTATTCTGCCTCAAGATTTGCGGTCATCCAAGGAATTCAATGTCCATGTTGAAAGCTTATATAATACCCTGGCTTTACACTTATTTGAACTCTTTTTCACCAAGGATGATTTGTTTCTCTAAATTTCATCCACCAGAATACATGATCACACCCTAACCCTTATACTCTCTTGGAACTGTTTATCCTCTAAAGTCTTCAATTCTAATACATTTTGCTATATGTCATAACTGCTTACCATTCCAGTTATGTTACACTTTAACTCCAGATTGCCTATACTAGATCTCATCACTTTGTCCTGGGAAGTCTATTCCTATCCTCCTCCCTGCAGTTTCTCACCTATCTATATTAGACATACAATCTATTATTTGTTATTATTATCTTCCACTCTTTGGCCATTTGTCCTTTTGTTTCATGAATCAGCAAAATATTTTCTTTGAATCTACATAAATGCTTCCTTTCTCCATTCTTATGCCCAAGCTAGTCTCCAGAACGTCTACCAAAAAATATGCAGCAGTGGAATTTGCATATTTGTCTCCTTTCCTTTTTTCATAGGTATCTCCTCTTTTCCTCTGAATTTCATCTTTTTATACCTATGTAGTGGGTGGACATTTCAGTTTTCTCTTTCTTCTTTATCTCTAACGTCTCTTTCCCATATATTAAAAATATTTAACGTTCTTTTCCTAAACCAAAAAATGTTTACTTTCTTATTTAGGCTCTGCACGATCTTTCTTCCTGTGAAAAACCAGAGTTATTAAAAAAAAGTCACCTTCAATTGTTAGGTGTATTCTTTAATTCCAATTACCTTCAAGCTACCTATATTTAGGCTTATGCCTACATCACGCTACTGAATTTACCCTGTGTTAAAACAGACATTGATAATTCTAATAGGTGCTTGGCCAAAATTTATTGTCAAATTCTACTGTTGCATGACCCTTGTATCTTCTCATTTTCTCCTATTATTAGTAAAGCTTTAAAGAATAAAAAAAGAGTATTATTTGCAAAATTTGTTGAGTACTCATTGTTTCAGGTTAGTGTGACAAATTATTTGCAAACTCAGTAATGGCTTTTCTGAAATTTTGATAAAAATCACATGCTTCCTATTGCTAAATCAGAAATGCCTCAGTCTCTGAAAATCAAAAGATGCTTTGTCACAAAAGCAATTCAAGACTTTTCCACTTGTCATACTAGGGAATACTCTTTTAAAGGTCTTCTAAAAATCTTTTCAAAACAGATATTAATTTCTGAACATTTCTCTTCTGTAATGTAGATTTAGAGATAGAGACATTATTCAATGACAGTCTACTTCTCCTTGAATTTTCTTGTTTTTAAATAAAAAAACAGTTAAAATTGTTTGACAGGGAGCAAGTATGTTGAAAAACAGGCTTTAATAAGTGGTTTTGCAGTATACTATTTCTTCTTTCTGTTTTTTCAAGTTTCTCTAAAATGAAGCCACAATATCTTCAATTTGAACAAAGAGCTGTGTTTTAGTGCATTGTGAATACTATTGGCTATTACCCCACCATATCTATCTCCTGTCCTTCTTTTCCTTGTTCTGTTACTCAAAACTGTATCATTAGGACACTAGTCCCACTGGCTTATTACTAGATTTAAACAATGGGTGTCACTGGCAGGAGATAGGAGGGGAGGAAGAGATAATGGTCATTTCCTTCCTTCCTCTGTGCTGAGGTTTTGGCAATGACTGGATCTCTTTTAATTACAGGTCAAGTCAGGCTACCACTTTCCATGGCTCTAGCTCACACTGAGTTTGTTAAGAGCACTTCTTCTTTCCTTTCCCTTGTAGGATTAAGGATAGAAATAACTTCCAACTTTTATTTCTTGGATGCCTGT
>NW_026656933.1:0-5325 GCF_009828535.3 Hylobates moloch | reverse complement strand
ATAGACCTAGAAGAGAAGGACAAACATAGAAGTAAAGAGATAAAGCCAGGAGCGGTGGCTCATGCCTGTAATCCCTTAAATTTAGGAGGCTGAGGTGGGAGGATTGCTTGAGGCTTGGAGTTGTAGACCATCCTGGACAACACAGAGACACCCTGTCTCAACAAATTAAAGTACAAATATTAGTTGGGCATTGTGGCACGTGACTGTAATCCTAGCGATTTTGGAGGCTGAGGTGGGAAGATTGAATGAGCCCAGGATTTTGGGGCTGCAGTGAGCTAAGATTGCACCACTGAACTCCAGCTTGGGAGAAAGTGTGAGAACCTGTCTCTTAACAACAACAACATAAGCGGGGGCGATGGGTAAGTTAAAAATATGCTGCCACTGGCCAACCAATCAAATTGTTTAAAACATGCTCTTACTCCCAAACCAGACCCTTTGATAATCCCTGGACAGAAAGATAGAGCCATTTCTGGTTGTCCAATGACCTAATCCCTTCTGCAATGCATATAAGATCAACCTGGCGATAGTCAATGTTTGGCAGAAAAAAATTGCAATAGTCAAGATTTAGGAGGGAGAAAAACCTCTAAATATAAAAATGGGAAAATGAATAAATAAATATGTTTATTATATACATTATCTAGAGAGAGATTTACTCGGTTTTGTGTATACATGAACAAAAATATATTTAAAATAGGAAAGGGAATAGAATTATACACACAAAACTGTAACCATGATTTTATATTTTTCTGATGAAATTAGAGAGATATTTATTTTCTCTTGTGGCTTTCTTGATCTTTACATTTTCTAAAATAAATGTGTATTCTTTCAAAATAAGAAACAAAAAGATACTGAAAATAAACACATGAAAAAATTGAATTACATTGTATAAGTAAATATTGTATTTATCATTTGCTACGTGTATTTTGAAATTTTCCCTTGGCTTGCAAGAAATCAACTATGATATTTTTCCACAGTACCAAAAAAAGTGGAAAAGTGACATTATAAGAGGGAGTCATTTTTTATTTTCCTACCTATAAAAAGTCTATCTGGTAATCCTAAGGATCAATAAATGTTTGTTACAGAAACATTGGTTGATCATTCATGATTCTTAATAATATTGTAATGAGAAACGAATACAGTTATAACTTTATGAAAATGTACTTCTACACACAAAATAAAAATTTCAGAACAAGACTGAACTTAATCAGTCATCTCTGGAAATTGGTTCCAGGACCCTGATAGATATCAAAATTTGTGCATACTCAAGTCCTGCAGAAAAGACACGTATACATGAAAAGTAGGCCCCCCCTTCTGTGCAATTAACAAGCTGAACGTGAACAAACCACTAAACAAATCAAATTGATCTATCAGAATAATAATACAGATTTTAGTGTAAATTATTTAATATTTCCTGTTTTCAAATGATTTTCAGAATAAGGTAAGTACAGCAATCTCAGAGTCTGAAAAGACTTTCTGGATTACCTTGCTCTGCCTCAGTGAGGAAAAGTAGCTGTGTATGTGGAATGTGAAGCCACATCTGACCTCCCTTGGGTTAACTGGCCATAATATAACTCACCACATGCTTAATGCCCTTTGACATCCCGGTCTTCATATTGTTAAGACAGTGATGTAGGCAATAATATAAAACAGAAAATACTTCTGAAAAACATGGCTAAGAGTCCACATGGAATGCAACAGTTTTGTTTTATTTTTTGTTTTTTAGAAAAACATTCATAATTCTCTTACTTTACATTATTCATTAGTTCTTTGTTACCTACATCTGAGGTTCTCAGATTTGAGCTCATGTAATGAGTATCATTCTTTGATAAAAGTTCTAACATATCAAGCTAAAGGAAAAATAATTGTTGAGATTTATTCCATAGAAATAAATTTACTCACTTAAAAGCCTTTTTTTCTGGATTTATGTCCTTCCTACTTTGTGATTTTTTAACAAAATCATTTTCTGTATGTAATAGTAATATTTGAAAATATAAGTTTGAAAACAAAAAAAATTTGGCAATATAAAGCTTATCTTTAAAAATAAAATGTTGCCCCCCCCATAATTGTGGGTTTCTTTCCTTCAATACTGTATTTCATTTTATTTTCTTAAGAGATGGAGTCTTGCTCTTTCACCAGGCTGGAGTGCAGTGGCTTGATCATACCTCACTAAAGCCCCAAACTCCTGGGCTGAAGCAATCCTCCTTTCTCAGTTTCCTAGGTACCTGGGATTACAGTGAATAATACTGTATTTTCTATCCACCTTTGCTTGCTGATGTGAAATCTACAGACAGAAAGGACTGACTATATGTATTTTTTAAAAAATTGTGGCCCGGGCGTGGTGGCTCACTCCTGTAATCCCAGCGTTTTGGGAGGCCGAGGCAGGCGGATCACCTGAGGTCGAGAGTTTGAGACCAGCCTGACCAAAATGCAGAAACCCCATCTCTACTAAAAATACAAAAAACTACCCGGGCGTGGTGGCACATGCCTGTAATCTCAGCTACTCCGGAGGCTGAGGCAGGAGAATCACTTGAACCCCAGAGGCAGAGGTTGTGGTGAGCGGAGATTGCGCCATTGCAGTCTAGCCTGGGCAACAAGAGTGAAACTCTATCTCAAAAAACAAACAAACAAACAAACAAAAATTGTTCTTAATAGACCTGTGCAATTCAAATCAGTGTTCTTCAAGCATGAAAGGCATATTTTAAATTTCTATAATATGCAAATTAAAAACAGTAACATACATAGCTACTGTATTTTTAAATCTTATAAAATGCTATTCTGCTGAGGGTTATGAAAACACAGAAACAGCTGCATGTGCCAATGGGAAAAATGGTAGTGATTTGTATTTACATTGGAATAATAATTAACTGATAAACCCAGATATACAAATATAGGCCAGAATTTCTTCACCTTAGATATCCTAGTAATGTACTCACAGAAGTAATATCAACATTAAAATAAGATAATCTACTAATGTTTAGTAAGATGCCTGTCAAATTATAAATATTTGCCAAGTGATAACTAACAATATTCTCATTTTTAAAGCTAAACCTATTAGGAAAACAAAACATGGTGTTTATTTCAGTCTTTCTACAATATCTGGATGCCTGCTATGAATCAAACACTCCCTGCTTTCATAGAACTTACATTCCAAAAGGCGTGATGGGGTTGCTATTGCAATATGAATGATTCAGTCTAATTGAAATTGTATCAACAAGCTCGGAGTAGCTAAACAATGAGTCACTGAATTCAATATACCATTCTGTCACAATGTAATTAACTAATGAGAAACCGTCATTACATTAAGAAAGCATTAATTATTATATTCATTCACTTATCTCTTACTTTTTATAATGTAAGTTGGCATTTAGAACTGGCTGATCACCTCCTATGAGCCAATTACTGTTTTGAATGTTTATACAATACATGATTTTTAATCTTCAGAGCAATTCTGCAAGTTGGGCAGGCTAGTAGCCCCATTTCATAGATGAGATAATAAAGGATCAGGAGTTAAATAACTTACCTAAACTCACACTAGTTTTAGAATGAAATGGGAGGTCTATATTGTTCTTTCAACTGCACCCTGTTGACAAAGGAAAAATAGGAATAACTACAACCCCCATAATTTGGATATCAGCTCTATTCAACATTTATGAATTTAGCATCATGAACTCAGATTTTGAAATAGTATATAGTAAATGAAACACAGACTATCTGTTAGCATCTCTCATAAACAGATGAGACAATCAAATAAAACATAATTTCAATAAAATGCTATGGGTTTCTGAATCAAATTCACAATCCATTGCTACAAATACAAAAATTGATGTGGCTACACACATGGAAATGCACAAAGACACACACACACACACACACACACTTCTCTTTCTCTGTATCCTGTGTTAACACCCTGTATCCTTTGATACAGGGGAAAGAAGTCGTACAAGAAAAGCAGGATGAAGACATGTCTCTTTCTTAGATTTCAAAGTTTTTGTTGAGAAATTCAACATTCAACTTAATTTACTTAGTGAGAAATTACTATTATTACGTGCAATGCACTGCTCAGGTGTTTCAGGAATTGTAAACATCTTATAGAGACACAGACTGGATCTTTACTATCATTTGGAGAAAATGAAACAAATATAGAAATACTCAAGGAAGAAAAAGCCGTGTGTCCTTAACAAACCATAATTCAAATGATGAGGCATTTTTTCAGGGAGAGAAAACATCATTTTTCTTTTAAAGATAGAAAATCAGCTTCATGGGATCTGCTTACATTTTCATTTTCATTGTTGATCTTTTACCAACATAAAAAAAATTGGAAAGAATTGTGAACAATAAGGAAATAATTCTCCCAATATTCCTCTGAAGATAATGCAATGCTCATACTAACTGATTAACTCCCTTTAAGTTTTTCGTATATTTGTTGAATAAAATTAATCAAATTACGTATACAACTTCACATTCTTTCTGCTTACTTCATATTTTGTTGTAAATGTCTTCCTATATTGTATCTCTAATAATCTTTTTTTTTTTTTTTTGAGACGGAATCTTGCTCTGGCGTCCAGGCTGGCCACCTCCTGGGCTCAAGCTGTTCTCCTGCCTCAGTCTCCTGAGTAGCTGGGATTACAGGTGCCTGCCACAACGCCTGGCTAGTCTTTTGTTTGTTTGTTTGTTGGTCTGGTTTATTTATTTATTTTTTTTTTAGTAGAGATGGGATTTCACCATGTTAGCCAGACTGGTTTCAAACTCCTGACCTCAAGAGTTTTGTCTCACCCACCCACATTGCTGGAATTACAGGTATGAGTCACCACACATGACTCTAATCATTGATTCTAATGATTATAAAATGTTCTCATTGGGGAATATCGACTTCTTTAGTAATTTCTCTTGTCTTAGGCAAGAGGTTATTTTGAAATACTTGCGATTATCATTTTAGAAGTCAAGTCTTTTTCAAAGCAGTCTTTCTTTTCCAAATTTGAGACTTTTTCTTAAGAAATAATTCAAGAAATGAAAATACTGTGACAAAATATAGAACTTTGTGACAGTTCTTGGACACTTTAGAAATATATAGCTATTACTTTCGAAAGTATTAATATAATGCACGATATTATCAGAAATCCATGGAGAGCATATGCTTCAGTGTACCAGACAGAGCAATGTGCACAACCAAGGTGTCAATTGTTATGCTACTGTGAGCAGCAGAACAATAGCAAAAGGGTTCTATCTAATCATTTCAACATGGGAGCAAACTTTTTATTAGGATTTCTTGCTAATATCGAAATATTCTGCTAAAACAATTTTGTTTCCTGGGAAATGATATAAAAT
>NW_026656932.1:0-5325 GCF_009828535.3 Hylobates moloch | reverse complement strand
AAGAACCAAAACATGAACATTGAATCATAGCAACCCCTAGCTTTCTTCACTAAAATTATTTTATGGTCATTTCTCTATGTCCAAAGAAAATGTCTGGAATTACCTGGTTTTGGCACTTTGATTTTGTAAATCCTCTTGAGGGATTGCTCAGTCAACAACCCTATTGAATATCTATCATGTACTAGATGCTAAACCTACCATATTGAGTAAGACATTAAACCTGTCCTCGAAGAAACAAGTATTCATGTCTTTTATTTAATTTTATTATTATTATTATTATTTTTGAGATGGAATCTCTTGCTCTGTCGCCCAGGCTGGAGTGCTATGGTGTGATCTCAACTCACTACAACTGCAGCCTCCCAGGTTCAAGTGATTCTCCTGCCTCAGCCTCCCAAGTAGCTGGGATTACAGATATGCACCACCATGCCAGGCTAATTTTTGTATTTTTAGTGGAGACCAGGTTTCGCCATGTTTCCCAGGCTGATCTCCAACTCCCGGGCTCAAACGATCCACCTGCCTCCCTAAGTGCTGGGATTACAGGTGTGAGCCACCGCGCCCAGCTTCTTGTATTCATGTCTTATCTCTTCACACTCCTCTTTCCCTTCTCAACATATGACAACCTGGAAATAGCCAACACAGGCCTTGGAATTTGATTATAATGTCAATAGTTCCATTGATCTCACTCCATAATTTGTAGAGAGATTACTGTTTATTAAAAGCAAAGAAAAATAAATCAAAAAAAGAAAAAGGCCTTAGTAAATTCGGGAGGTAATTTTTAAGGCAAACTGTTCAAAGTAAATCCAGTACTTTATTATTATTATTGTTATGATTCTTATTTTGCCAAACAAGATATGGTACCTTGAACAATAAAAAATCAGACACATTTGTGTCTGCATTAGCAAAGGTAAATGCTAGTTTGTTGACAGAAGGTTAAAGTAAAAAAATTCTCAGTGGATTACAATGGAAGTTTATTTCTCACTGATACAAAGTCTGCTTGGTAGTTGTGGAAAGGTAATGCCCATGTAGTTAATCTGGGACTCAGGCTGTCAGAAGCTCTCTAATCTTCAGCGTGAATCTTCAAATGTCACACAGGAATTCAACAACCAGCTGGTAGATGGGGGAAGAGAGAGTCTATTATTACATCAGAAGTTTTTATGGGTCATGGACCATGTCTGGAAATAACAAAAATAGTGTTACTTCTGTTTCCATTAGCTAGAACTCAACCACATCACCCCCATCTAATTCCAAGACAGCCAGAAATGCAGACTTTAACTAGGCAGCCGCTATTCAATTATAAGTTTACAATATGGATCAGGAGCAAGAATCTTGGATGGATAGCTAGTCATCTCTTCACAGTGTCCAATCTCTTCTAAAACAATCTGATGTAGGGCATTCTTATTTGTTTGCATTATTTTTTTCACTAGAACTATTTGCTTACGAGTGATTGGTAAGAAAATGCAGTGAAAGTTTGCATAAACTTCATGCCAAGAGGTATGATTTCTAGTCAGAACCTTCCTTGCAAAGTTTTCTGAGTATACAATATGGCATAGGCAACAAAATGTGAGTCCATGTTTCTCCAAAAAAATGGTATTTTCAATGGGTAGATAATTTATTTGTAGCCTGTAAATAATCTTGATAGTGATTCTCTTGAAGGATTCTCTTCAGTGTATTTCTCTGTTGCTGTAAAAGTCAACCTCCAATTTAAAACCAGGCCAATCATAAAAAATAATTCCTAGGGCTGACAAAAGAGATGTTTGCTGTATAATTCACTATCAAGATTAAAGAATGCACAGAAAAAGGTAATAGGATACCCGAGACTTTTTAAAGACCTATTGAAATTTGTATGCTTTCAATTAATATAGCAATATGGTATCTCTATATGGATATAAAACTTCTGAAGTTATTTTTGTTAAGATTCAGTTTTTGAAAGCAGACTACTAAAAACATGTATAATTTGTGACATCTACTGGGGAATATACACACAAATGTACCCATATAAAAATATTTGTATTTCAAAAATCCAAAGAGCTAACAATTTTTTTTTATTATACTTTAAGTTCTAGGGTACATGTGCACAATGTGCAGGTTTGTTACATATGTATATATGTGCCGGGTTGGTTTGCTGCACCCATTAACTCATCATTTACATTAGATATTTCTCCTAATGCTATCCCTCCCCCATCCCCCCACCCCACGACATGCCCTGGTGTGTGATGTTCCCCGCCCTGTGTCCAAGTGTTCTCGTTATTCAATTCACACCTATGAGTGAGAGCATGCAGTGTTTGGTTTTCTGTCCTTGCAATAGTTTGCTCAGAATGATGGTTTCCAGCTTCATCCATGTCGCTACAAAGGACATGAACTCATCCTTTTTTATGGCTGCATAGTATTCCATGGCATATATGTGCCACATTTTCTTAATCCAGTCTATCACTGATGGACATTTGGGTTGGTTCCAAGTCTTTGCTATTGTGAATAGTGCCACAATAAACATACGTGTGCATGTATCTTTATAGTAGCATGATTTTTAATCCTTTGGTATATACCCAGTAATGGGATCACTGGGTCAAATGGTATTTCTAGTTCTAGATCCTTGAGGAATCACCACACTGTCTTCCACAATGGTTGAACTAGTTTACAGTCCCAACAGTGTAAAAGCGTTCCTAATTCTCCACATCCTCTCCATCACCTGTTGTTTCCTGACTTTTTAATGATTGCCATTCTAACTGGTGTGAGGTGGTATCTCATTGTGGTTTTGATTTGCATTTCTCTGATGGCCAGTGATGATGAGCATTTTTTCATGTGTCTGTTGGCTGCATAAATGTCTTCTTTTGAGAAGTGTCTGTTCAAGTCCTTTGCCCACTTTTTGATGGGGTTGTTTGATTTTTTTCTTGTAAATTTGTTTAAGTTCTTTGTAGACTCTGGCTATTAGCCCTTTGTCAGATGGGTAGATTGCACAAATTTTCTCCCATTCTGTACGTTGCCTGTTCACTCTGACGGTAGTTTCTTTTGCCGTGCAGAAGAAGATCTAATGATTTTTATCTGCTTTAACTGTTTCACACCCAGAATTTATCTTAAAAATTGAATGGTGGTTAAAATTATCTTTAAAAAAATTTTCTTTAACCTTTTGTTTTGAAACAATTTCAGACTTACAGAAATACTACCAAAATTGCACAAATAATTTATATTATACTCATTCACTGAGATTCCCCCAAATGTTCAAAGTTTACCTTACCCCATTTGCTATCACTATCTCTGTCTCTGTTTCTTTTCCTTTCACTCTCTCCCTCTCTCTCTCCCTCTCTCTCCACGCACACACATGACTTTTCTAGAATCATTTGATAGAAGGTTGAAAATAAAATTTCCATCTCTAAATACCCCAGTAGGTATTCCCTTAAAACATGGGTATTCCATTTCCTAAACACAGTATATTAACCAAAATCGGGAACTTAAAAATGATAAAATAATATTAGCTAATTTTCAGTTCTATTCAATTTCACTATTATCCCACTAACATCCTTCATATGAACAGAAACGAAAAATCTGGTCCAGGATCCATTCCTGGGATCACATGTTGCTTTTCATATCCATAGCACTTTGGTCTCCTTTGAGATATTTTTTCAGTCTTTTTTTTTTTCATAACCTTCACATTTTTGAACAGTACGGGCCAGTTATTTTGTCAAAAGTCTCTCAGTTTAGGTCTGCCTGATGTTTCCTTTTGATTAGATTCAACTTACACATTTTTGACATGAATATCACAGAATCAGTATTGGTTCTTCTCATATCGTATAATGAGGTACATGACAGCAATTTGTCCCATTACCTGGTGATGTTAACTTTCATTATTGGTTAAAAAGTTGTCTGCTTGGTGTCTCTACTATAAAGTTACTAGTTTTCCCTTTGTAATTAATAAGTACCTTGCGGAGAGATACTTTGAGACTAATTAAATATCTTATTTCCCATCATTCACTAACTTTGGCGTCCATTGACGATCTTTCCCTGAAGCAATTATTGCTATAGTAGTTGCCAAATGGCAACGTTCTAATTTGACCATCCCTCCTTTTAGTTATATATATTAATAAAAGCTCATGGTTTCTTATTTTATTCTATGGGTTATTATCTGTTACTGCATCATTTATTCTGATTCTCAAATTGTCCCAGATTTGGCCAGTGTTAGCCCTTTCAAACTGACTCTGTGTCATTTTTTACATGTCTTCATCATTGTTTGAACATTTCCTTATTTTCTGGCATAAATTCTTTCAGGCTCATCTTGTACTTTCCTTACTCCAAAACTTCCCATGGAACCTGGCTCCTAGTAGTGGAAAATTGTATTTAGAAACTAAGATCTGTGTGCTAGATATGCTCATTGATTGCTACTGATGTACTATTGTTTCTACGTATGCTTGTGTAAAGAGCCATGGACAGATATAGATATTACCTGAATTTAATACTGATGCTTTCCAGTCTACTACACAATAACAACACAGGGTCAATTCTTGATTTCTCCTTTCCATATTTTTAATTTCCTTCTCCAGAAGTAAAAAACTTGCTTGTAATTGTCCACAATATATTTACTTGTTTGATCAGTCCTACAATATATATAGTTTCAAAATTGCTAGCAACGCACAGAGAAAATGAATTTACCAAGTAGAATGTGCACTAGTTATAGTTCTAATTATCTTTATTCTGAGGGCATGTGAACAAATACTGTGTTCCAAACTACCTTGAGTTAGCATCACTACAATGTGATGCTAATATTTATTTGAAATACAGTTAGGCTCATTTACTTCTATTTGTATGTCACTTTGATTCATCTTCTTATCCATTGCCCTTTTGTTGTACTAAAATAATCAAATAATATTTAGAATTTCTTATCTTATTCACAGTTATTTCATTTATCACGTGTTATAATTTTAATTATTTGGTTTTGGATTTCATCCCTTAAAATTTTTTTCAATCCTTAAAATTTTTAATAGTATTTGGTGTCATTGTATTCTGCATAAATGTTTAGCATTTGTAATGTTATGAAATATCGGGATTGTTTCTGCCAAATGAATAAAATTGCCATTATCATGCTCATAAAGTTTCCTGGATATCTTAATCTGAGTGCTATATATTGTTTTACCAAAAGTAGAAACATATATTATTAATTTAACAACAACACGACAATTTTTTTTCACTTTCATTTTTCTTAATGTTCTATTACACTACCGCTATTTTTCAAACTGGATTTAAATTTTGAGTACCTAGGGCTATTGGTAATACACTTTTCACTTTCTTCAAGTTTCATAAACATTTGGTTCATGTTGCTAATCTTTGTGCTCCTAC
>NW_026656931.1:0-5325 GCF_009828535.3 Hylobates moloch | reverse complement strand
GGCAGGAGGAGCCCTTGAGGCCAGGAGTTCGAGAGGAGACCCTGTCTATATGAAAAAACGAACAAACAAAAATGTTTGTGTTTTCTCCACCGCTGGTGTGTTGGCTATCTTCCTCCTATAGATTGTTTGAACCTCAAGAGTCTTTTAAGATGCAGCTAGCATTTTTCCTTTTCCTTTACGGTTAATGAGCTTATATACTTCAAGCTGTACAAGTCTGCTGTGGAAGTGAGCACCACACAATGTGGCTTCAGCTTCCGATGTGATTTCTATTTGAACTCCGATATTAGAAACCATGTCTTAGACCTCTCATGCAGCTCTCAAAGTGCTTTGCATTGTTGTGGTTACATGGAAATGTTCAACAAATGAGTTAATGGAATAATTTTTATTTCATTGTTTTTAATAAATATTCCTGAAAAATGTACCTATACTTGTAAATTTTAAATATGAGACACAGATTGTTTTCCTCATGTAACAGAAGAGTAGATTTCAGTTTTGTTTTTTTTTTTTTTTTTTTTGAGACAGAGTCTCACTCTGTTGCCCAGGCTGGAGTGCAATGGCATGATACCAGCTCACTGCAAACTCCACCTCCTGGGTTCAAGCGATTCTCCTGCCTTAGCCTTCCAAGTAGCTGGGACTATAGGGATGTGGCACCATGCCCAATTAATTTTGTACATTTAGTAGAGACAAGGTTTCACCATGTTAGCCAGGCTGATCTCGAACTCCCGACCTCAGGTGATCCACCCACCTTGGCCTCCCAAAGTGCTGAGATTATAGGCGTGAGCCACAGTGCCTGGCAGATTTCAGTTTTGTGTGAGAAAAAAGGTGTCTTTGTGGTATCTCAGGACCCTGAATGAAGCTAGGCTGTGAAGTTTTTCTTCCCCCACCTTCAGCCTTCTCAAGCAAAACAACTCTACTTCAGTTTTTTTATATATGTGTAGGTATGTGGGTTTCTATAAGCTTTTATTTGATAATTAGGTTATTCTACCAAAATTTTTAAAATCACTATTTTAAAATAAAAATAGAGAGGGCCTTTGTAGATATACATTTTATATGACAGTTCTTTTTACTGCCATGACCTGTTGGAGAACAGCCTTAAGATTTAAGACAAATGAACATATTAATATATCAAAGCTAAGCAGGAGATAGGGTGTGTTTTAAGATTAGCTTGATCTTTGAAGCTGAGGGCTACTTTTCTTCAGCCGGTCTCTAGCCTTGGTGAACTCTCCTTGGGAAAATGATTTATCTCTGTTCTCATTGGAAAATAACCTTATTTTATTTTCATATACTGCTGTCCTTTTGGGCCTATGTTGCTTTCATAAGTTTGGAAATAAAATAAAGAAATATTATTTAGTGTCAGAAAGCTTAAATGAACTTAAGATTCTGGAGCGTTTAATGTAGCAATGTGTACAGATAATAGCAACATTCATCTAAGTGATCACTGATTTCAGAAATCATTTAAAAAGTGTCATCAATTCTCTTGAAATTAAGAAAAAAAAGCCAATTTTTAAAATAAGATCTCTATATTGGAAACTTTATTCTTCACAAATAAATTATTCCCTACATGAATCATTCTCAAAATGTATTCTCTCAAAAATACAACTGAGTGAATTCTGTTATCAGCATGAGGCATTTATGACCCAAAGAAGCTGACGAATAAGATCCAAAAAAAAAGAAGTCAAAGCTAAAGCCTAATGACTGGGTTTCCAGTTTAAGTCAGCAGGTTCAACACACTAGCCTAATTCTCTTTTCTCATATGGTAGCATTAAAACAATGGAAAAGGTTTTATTTGTTTGTTTGTTTTTGTTTTCTGTTTTGTTTTGTTTTTCCTGAAGTGAAATCCTACATTGAGCATTGGGGGAAAGTGGAAAAGGTGTTGGGCAGGAGGGCGGTTCATAAAGCATTTCACGTGTGAAAAAGAGAGGTTTATAAAGCGTTTCACATGTAAAATAAAACTTGTCTGTCTTGGCAGTCATGGGCGTCACCAGCCTGCCTGCCTGCTTTTCTGCTCATGAAACCCACAGAATGTTCTGAGTGTTGACATGTCTTTCATTCCAGGAAGAAGCCTTTTGGGATCATGTGTTTCTCAGTGCAGATGAAACAATATGAATTACCCATACACATCAATGTCATTTTTCACTTAGAAAACTAACTAAGATTATCAGATCCAAGAATCATCAATCAGATATTTAGGGGAAAACTGTATTTAGAGGAATGAAACGGGCAACCAGTACCAGAAGATTCAAGTACAATTCAGAGATTACCAGAAACTTTTAAAAAGGTGTCTAATTAATACCCTCAGCAGAATTTGAGAGGAAGGCCAGGCATGGTGGCTCACTCCTATTATCCTAGCACTTTGGGAGGCCAACGTGGGCAGATGACCTGAGGCCAGGTGTTGGAGACCAGCCTGGCCAACACTGCAAAACCCCGTCTCTATTAAAATTGCAAAAACTCGCTGGACATGGTGGCAGGCGCCTGTAGTCCCAGCTACTTGGGAGGCTGAGACAGGAGAATAACTTGAACCTGGGAGGTGGAGGTTGAAGTGAGCTGAGATCATGCTAGTGCACTCCAGCCTGGGGAACAGAGCAAGACTCTATTACCAAAAAAAAAAAAAAAAAAGGAATTTGAAAGGAAATAATAACGGTAAAGGCTATTATGAAAAAGGAACAATCAAAACAAGAAATTTCCAGGAAATTAAAAGTATGATTATCACAGTAAAAATGTATTAAACCAAATAATAGAAAGGGGACTGTTGATGCCTAAGTGTGTTTTTTTTCTTCAAATTAAATTGAAGATTAGGTTGGGTGTGGTGGCTCAAGCCTGTAATCCCGGCACTTTGGGAGGCTGAGGAGAGCAAATCACTTGAGGTCAGGAGTTCAAGACAAGCCTGGCCAACATGGTGAAGCCCCGTCTCTACTAAAAAATACAATTAGCTAGGCATGGTGGCACATGCCTGTAGTCCCAGCTCCTTGGAATGCTGAGACAGGAGAATCAATTGAACTCGGAGATGGAGGCTGCAGTAAGCCGAGATCATGCCATTGCCCTCCAGCCTGGGCCACAGAGTAAGACTCTGTCTCAGTAAATAAAAAATAAATAAATAAATTGAAGATTAACTCTGAACACTTAAAACAGAAAGATAAGGAAATGGAACATTAAAGAGTTAGGGGCAATAGTGAATAGTCAGTAGGTCCAACATCTGATTAATACAAAATAATAAGACAATGAAAGGCAGAAAATACAGTTTCATGACAACATTTTATAAGCTCAAGAAATAATCTATGTCAATTAACCTTTGTTGTGTAACATATGACTTCAAAACTTAGTGGTTTAAAACAAGGACCATTTAGCTTGTGTGTCTGTGATTCGGCTGGTTGATTCTTCTCATGTGGGCAGTGTGGCTGTTTCCACCTGAACTGACTCATGTTTCTCTGGTTAGTGGAAGATTGGCTGGGATTAGCTCATAGAAGGTGAACTCGCATGCTTTTATCTGTGATCCTTGTCTGTGGTGATGGGAGGAGCTTACCCATGTGTCTTTCATCACCCTGCTAACCTCGACTTGTTCTCTTGGCAGCAGGATTTCTAAGAGCAGCAGGAGTGCAATTTCCAGGGCAGGGGCATTTTCAAGTCACTGCTTACTTTCCTTTAGTACTGTCCCATGGGCCAAAGCAAATTATGTGGCCAAACCCAGAGAACCCAGGAAGGGCTCTTCCAAACCTAGGCACAGATTGGGGCAATTGCCACTCTCGGTCTACCATAGGCATCAATAGACAGATGTAAAAGTCGGGCAAGCAGGATAGATCAAAGTGAACTATATGTGGAGATATCTTGATGAAATTTCAAAATTCTCAAGATAAAGAAGATGCCACAAGCTTCCAATGAGACTAAAATAGATTGTCTGCAAAGGAATGAAAACCAGTCTAACATTATGTTTTCCATCAACACCGGATCCTAGAAGCTATCAAAGCAGTGTCTTCAAAGACCTGAGATAAAATTAATTTAAATATAGAATTCTATTCCCAACTTTTAATCATACACACCAGAAATACAAAGATTGATAAAGAATATGTATCTGGGCACAGTGGCTCAGGCCTGTCATCCCAGCAGTTTGGAAGGCTAAGGCAGGAGGATTGCTTAATGCCAGGAGTTGGAGGCCAGCCTGAACAACATAGAAAGATCCCATCTTTGTTAAAAAGAAAAAAATTAAAAAGTATATCTATATACAAATGTATTTAGTGATAACCCAAAAAATGAGTAAAAGGATGATATGCAGGAAAAGTGATAGCTGAATATAAATTAAAGGGAAAACTGAAACTAAATGGAAAACTAAAATGGAATAAAAAGATAATACACTAAGACCTGAAACTTGCAAAACTCTTTCTTACGCAGCAACACATCAGTGTTGTATGAAAATCCCTTCCCTAAGGGTCTAATTACACTACTTCATTTTGCAATGAATAATATTCAATAGTCATAATGCTAGAAATGTTGCTTACATTGGGTTTTAATTTTTAGAATCAAATTCTACACAAAGCATTGGAGACTAAATTATTCTCTTGATGTTAGAAAAAAATAATGTAAGTAACAATAACCAGAAGATGGCAGGACATGGAGAAAGTGGAATTAAGTGTCTACGCAGCAGTTCCTCATTTTCACTGAAAAAGATGTTGACTTAAGGTTGATAAGTCCACAAGACAGTTTAAATATATATTACTTGAAGTTATAAATGATAACCTCTTGAGGTTAAAATAGACAGTCGGCCTGCCTGCCTGTCTGCGGCTGTGTGTGTGTGTGTGTGTGTGTGTGTGTGAGTGGAAAAAGTCAAAGGATAGATACCAACACTTCTATATTATTACTTTTTATACAACTATTATATTTATAAGTAAAATATTATAAGAACACAAAAATATCCAGATTCAGTCAGGCTTATTTCCCATGCAATCTGGTAGTGGCACCAATACGCATGTGTTGAAGTCATAATTTTCCTTTTTAATGTGAATCGTTAGTTAAGAGACTGTCTACATATTTTCCATTTAAACTAGCTCTTTGGAGAATGAGATCCCCATGCTACTGTACTCTAGCTAAAGTAGTATACGCATAGTTTTCCAGCACTTTGGGAGGCCGAGGCGGGCAGATCGCGAGGTCAAGAGATGGAGACCATCCTAGCCAACATGGTGAAACCCCAACTCTACTAAAAAAATTTTAAAAATTAGCCGGGTGTGGTGGTGCACGCCTATAGTCCCAGCTACTTGGGAGGCCAAGGCAGGAAAATTGCTTCAACCTGGGAGGCGGAGGTTGCAGTGAGCAGAGATGGCACCACTGCACTCCAGC